>NC_057016.1:3817234-3877734 GCF_000002595.2 Chlamydomonas reinhardtii | reverse complement strand
ACCGTACTGTTTCCGCTTGCCTGCCGCTCTTGTTTAACTCCCCCAACAGCACCGGGAGACGAACCAGCAGCTGGCACAGCTGGCCGCCGCCACGTCAGCACTCGCCGCCAACGTCCAGGCCACACTGACGGCGGCCGCCGCCAACGGGCCCACCGCGCACACCTCAGCAGGTAGCGGCGGCGCCTCGGCGGTTGGCGGCGCCGGAAGTGGCAGCTGGGAGGGGTTCTTTGGCGGGAGCGGCAGTGGCGGCATGTACGCGGCGGCGGGCGTGGCGGCAGTGGCGGTGGCGGCGGCGCTGGGCGCGGGGCTGGTGTTGGGGCGCGTGCTGAGCTCTAGAAGCTAGAGCGCAGTAGAGCGCGACGCTGACCGACTTGAGGAGTGCCCTGTGCGAGCGAGAGGGAGAGGGAGCGCTTTTGCCCTGTGTAAGGTGCTAAAGGTGCGTGTTATTTGATGTTACCGCGCGATGCGCATCCATTGCAACTCGGAGTGCGGTATGGTATGGATGGTGTGGATCTGGATCTGGTGACGCAGCGCAGCTTGCCACATCAGCACTCGCCGGCAATGTTTAGGACAGACTGCACACGATTTGCGTGAAGTGACTTGAGCGAAAGCGAGGCAAAGGAGAGGGCTTGGTTCTGGTGGGATGTAGGAACCCCGCTCGTTCATGGTGGCGTGTTGGCATGTTCCGATGGTTTATGCGGTTTCCTGTGACGCGGCCTCGCTAAGGTAGTTGCCCTCCAAGTAATGTTTGTTGGGGTCGAGCCACCCCCAGGCCCCAACTGTATATTCTTCGATGACCGCACGTCTCTGGCATTATTCAGACTTCCAGTCAAGGGCAGACTCTGGTTCCAACTCAACGTGAAAGCGCTGTGGGCAGCTTAATACCGGGCCCCGTCCTGCGCGCTGCCTTTCCACCTGGGGCTATTTCAGGCGTGCGTTGATTGCCGCTTGGCCGGCGGCAGGTGGGACGACGCAGGCTGTGAGAACCAATATCGGTGGGATAAAGATATCCCGGTATGAATCGTTAACGTAGTTATTTGGACGGTTGGCTGTTGGCTACGGCCGTGTCGAACCATAGGACCGTTACACAGGGGGTAAGAGGAGGTAACCCCAACAAAATAGTTACGGTAACACATGCACGTTACACAGGCACGGGGGTGGGGATGGGGGAACCAGAGATTGTGGGGATGCATGACCTACTTGCATCAGAATCACAAGATAGGCGAAAAGGGAAAAGCGCCGGGTTGCGCTTGGTCCAGGGGAGGGCACGAGGGGAGGGGGCACAGTAGTGACGTTACCGCCGCCGTCACCCGGCACATCACTTGCAGTGCCCATATCTTTCAGGCACCTCAGGCCGCTCAGGCCGCCCGCAACCTCTACGCAGCGCAGATGCCCCCTCCTGCAGTGTTCCAGCATCTATGCCTGGACCCATTTCTCTGGAGGGAATGAAAGCCTCCAAGCCCTTTCAGACCTCTCAGATACCGCCAAATCCGCGCTTGAAAGTCTACATACGCTCCGGCACAAACCTTAAGGTTTCCTCTGCCTTCGGCGAATTTATGGCAAGTAACTCATGGGGGCGGGGGTAGGTAGACCCATGCCCCGAAATCCCCCAGGACATGCACCCGCTGGACACCCTTGAGGGGACGACCGACACCCCCATGGACAAGCCAGGTTGTTTAGCGGCTAAACTCCTTCCATTTACCCCTGCATACCAAAGTGGTGCCAATGGACTCTCTTGAGTCTTGACGAGCGCTATCATGCTGAGCCATCGGCGGTCCTGCATGTTTTGAGACTTCAGTCATTCAGCACACGCGTGATCCTATCAATGCAAATCCCCTCGACCCAGCCCACCCCGTGCTCAACTCTTTGCAGCGTGACAAACGGACAGTGTGCGTCGGCAGCCTTGCGCGCGAATTTATGCGCACCAGCGCTTGAGAGCCCCGTTACGTCAGCGCGCATGTGTTGAATGTGGGGACATGTGCCCGTGTCCACGCCCGGACGCGCAACTTAGCCCTCCCACCCTTTGGTTGTGTTTATTACGGCATAACGTGCACGTATGAGCCTCGCAGTGCTGCGTTTGGCCCCTAGTTCTGCTTGTGGGGCGCTTCCTGTCGGGATGGGCTCCTGAAATAACCCAGTGGAACCCCAGGGACAACGACCCCAGAACTTCCTCACCCAACCAAGCAACCCTGACAAAGGTCAGAGTACGTGCGTAATGCTCTCCTAAAGCTCTGCGATTATGAGCATAGAGTAAGAGTGTAAGACTCTGAGCTTCCTACATAACCCCCCCCCCCCCCGTGAGTTTCTACTGTCTCTGCAGCAGCGCAGATGGAAGATACAGGCAATGCGGTTACTGTATGTTTGTTAGCCGCTGCGCTGCCTTATACACGATTAGGTGAGGCAATGCCTGACACATCCAACACTAGCTGTGGGCACTTGGTCGTGGCGCGGTGTCTTGCAACTGACTATATTGTGGACTTCAAACTTTCAGTGAAACAAGTTAGCTGCAGGCAGCCCCTGCGTGCTAGCAGCGCTTTCCGCTTGGGGGCAGCGCACAGAGGCGGAGGCGGCAGTAATCAAAACACACTTACACTGTTTATAAACATGCGGCTTGAGCCTGAATGCGAACATGGATCTCCAGAGCACAACAACACATGCAAGGATGGGAACTGGGATGCCCAGGGGAAACAAGCCAGGCGCAGGTGTAAAAGCGACATGTACGGAAACACAGATACAGCAGTGGGTTCATTGGTTAGCACCTCAATTGATAAACTTTGTGCATGGCATGGATTAAGCGGTAGTTGAGTGACAGGCTGACATCAGATAGGCGACTTATACCGGTAATGCATGTGCCCGCTTCCAAGGAAGCACACAAAGGCAAACGGTCAGCATTGATGCAACGACCATCATGGAATGCACGGAGCAAAAATAGATAGGCACGCAAGGAGGCATACATTAGAACGTCGAAACCCGCATACACATCGCGAGCAAGTCACACCAGGGAGAGCTAATTCATCATGCGTATCCACTTCCACGCACACGCGAGCATGCACATACCAATGGCGAACATGCTTTTCCGGTCAACTAACAAAGCTTTTGGTGGCCTGGGGTTGCATACGTCCCCTTACATCCCACGTATCACTGTGCGCACCTTGCAACCTCCATATTTGTGCTATGTGAATCGCCAGCAGTAGTCTTTGGTGAATAGCCAGCCCCTCGCCAAACAGTACAGCCGAAAGGATGGGCCTCACAACAGAAAGCATGGATCACAAGCCATTCAAAGAGAGACACTCGCGGGTCCACAGCACGCAGGCTAGATTCAGGCGCGCATACAGGCCCACACGCCACTGACACATCGATTGGGCATGCCACTAGCTTAGTAAGGGGCCCACCAGTGCGATATGAATATCAAGCAAAACACGCACGCATGATGCACGCATACGTTCGCATTATTCGCATGTATCTAAGTCCACATGTGCGCACAGGCGCGCACACATGACCACAGTTAACTTAGACGTACGAGACCGCCCGCATACCTTTCAGCTTCGGTCCAACAAACACCTGTATGTTCCTTCCCATACTCACAAATCAGGCATGCCCTCGCATACTAGATACTCCTGCGGTCATGGATGGACGTACCATGGCAGGTGCATACGCGCTCGCCTACCTTGCCGATTACTTCGCTCGATTGAGGCCTACATACTGCTAATACTGCAACTAAGAAGCAAGCATTACATATCCTGAAAGAGGAGTCGTCGGCTACCGATCTAGGTCCTGTTCCAAAGCCATGGGCCCGTGTGAGGCAACATGATGAGTAATTGCTGCTGCCTCATATCACCCCCCACTCAAATAATATCTCTCAAGTAAAATTGAACATCCTGCTGGTTTTCGCTTACACTCCTGCTGCTTTCAAAAGTGTATCAGGTTATGTGCAGGCTATTAAGACATGTTAGCGCTGCCCACATTAGCGGGCACAACACGCGTGTTCACATGTACAACGCCACGACGCCAGCGCACCAACATGACCGTGGCTGCAACCAGCACCACGCCACCAACGACACCACCAACGGCGCCAATTATGACTGATGCTGACACAGCACGACTGCCGGCTGCATTTGTGGTGGTGCTGCCGGCAGTCGTATCCCTCGCAACGGTGCTTTCCTCGGTGGCATTTCGAGCATCACCACTTTCAATGGTTCCAATACCGCCGCTTGCAGCAGGGACGCCTGAGCTGCCCTCCGCGGATGAGCCAGCCGGCAGCCCGCTACCCTCTCCTGCGGTTGTGGGCGCTTGCACGTTCTGCTCTTGCTGCAGCCCCGAAGCAGTGATTGGGTCTTCCTCCCTGGCGACCTGACCCGACGGGTTGTTGTTGCGACGAGAGGGGAAAGGGCTGGGGGGCTGGGGACTGACGCCTAAGCCGGCAGGCGGCGACGGAACGCTGGGTGCAGGAGCGCTGGCAGCAGCAGTGCTTGCCCCCTGCGAAGTGCCCTTTCCAGGATAACCATTGCCATCAGCCGGCTGGCAGAATCCATCTTTGCCAAGGCTAAACTTGAACCCCTCAGGACAGGTCATGAGCGAACTGCCCTCGTTGACGCAGGTGATTCCAGTCTTGGGAACAAATGGATTGTTGTAGGTTCCTACAGGCCAGCCAGGCAGGACAGGGGCACGCATGCAATACGGTTTAGCATTAAGTATGTTGGTAGGCTCCATGCAAAGTGCTATCCATATAGTGAAGCCCTTCTAACCCAAAACATGTGAGTTGGAACATAAGTAAGGCGGACCCACCGTTGGTCTTGCCAACACAGAAGCAGTCAGAGCTTGTGCACCCTTCTGCATCAACTTTGACAGGAGACTTGTCATCATCCTTGCGTCGGTTGTTGGCACACTTTTGGGTTGCCTCGTTCCAGATCTTGTTCTTCGGGCACGCCACCACGAGGCCGGTGCCACCAGAGCATTCGATGTAAGATGTTTCTGTCCGGTTCACCACGTTCGTGTACTTGCCATCTGTCTTGCTGTTGCAGAAGCATGCCGCGTCCGTGCAGAGCGGGGGCTCCTTGATAAGTGGGCCCGGCAAGTCACACTCATTAGTGCTCGTGTTGAGGACCTCACCCTGGGGGCACCATTTCGTAAGGACCTTGCCGCCCTCACACTTGTACGCGTTTGCGGCGGTGGAGGAGTCCCCTAGGAAGTAGAAACCGTCCTGCCTGCCTTTGCACGTCCGCGCCCAGGGTGCGGCAGGCGGCAAGTCGCAGGCTTGCTTCGCCGATGAGAACTGAAGACCCTTCTCGCACTCCCAGGTCGTTGATGAGCGGCCGTCACAGAAGATGTAGGTGGCATTGGTACCGAAGGGGTTGGCATACACGCCCGGCTTCTTATCATCGCAGAAGCATTCGGGAGTTGTGACGGCAGCGTTGTTGCACTTCGGGCGCTGTTGGGTCTCACGCCGACGCATGTTGGCGTGCGAACCGCTGGCGTCAGCAGGGCTTTCAGCAGGCGTGACCACAACCACCCCCGGATCAGACGAGCCGTGACGGGCGCCACTGCGAGCGGCGGCGTCGCCTACGGCCGCCGCTGCACCAGCTGCACCAGCTGCAAGAGCCTTCGTGTGGTTGGCCCAGTTCTCCGTGCCGGTGCCACCAAGCAGAAGCTCCCGGCGGTGGTGACCGTACCCGTACTTCGATTGGCAGTTCTGTCGGGGTGAGGTGCGCGTACGTGCGGAAACGAAAGGGCGTTTGAAATGGAAAATTGCTCCCCGATCATCCTATCTATGTAGGAGTCCTAATGTTGCACGTCACCAGCCAGTGATCTTGGACCCAGTCAAGGTGCGTGCGTGCCGGGCATCCGCAGCAATGAGGTGGAGGAACTTGTTTGCTTGTTGACAAGCCAGTGCGATGGATGCTAGCCTACATAACACAGAACAGATAGACCACCCTGCTGGATTCCATGTGCCCTTCCAACGCCCACCTGGTAGGTTGCACCAATGAAGTTTGCGCACGAGCCGGCCGTCTGGGGTGCGCAGTAGGTGCCGCAATCAATGAGACCTTGGTTGGGCGGGCACGTGGACTGCCAGCACAACCATGAAACTCCCGTGTAGCCCGAAGGACACTGTAGGGTGTGGGGTTCAGCGAGGGCAGCGCTACATTACGAATGCGCATCATCGACTGGTAAGCAGCGCAACCAGCGGTGATACACGCGTGACAGCAAAGCAGATACTCGAGCGGATACATAGACATAGTCACAGGCAGCATGATGCATGGTCCAGCCCAGCTGCTGCTTAAATACTCACAGGGTCATAGCAGACGAGGCCCCCGTCATACTCCTTCCCGGGGGCACACGTTAGCGGATATGACGGGCGCCCTTGTGTGCGCTTGGCAAACGAATTGATGGCAGAGCGACCCGAGGCCATGTAACTCTCCTTGATGTAGGTCCGGAACTCTGGGAAAACAGCGGCAGGTGATGGATGCGTGTGTGAGAGCAGCAGCTAATAAAATAGGATTACACCTCGAGCTATTTATGGCGATGATGCATGCGAGTATTGCCCATCCACAATCGTCTTCCCCATCCACTGGAAGCAGGCGCTGCAAGTATGATATGCCCTCTGAACCTTAAATTAACTCACTGGGATATCCCACTCCTCGGTCGTAAGTAGACTTGAAGTACATCTGTGCGTCACGCGCGCAGCCACATCCATTCTCCTCGCGGTAGCCAGGGTTACACCTGAAACGCACACACGCACCCGTAATAAATAGCTGGGAGGTAAATGGATAGGGTACGAGCAGGCGGGTGATGGGGACCCCATAACGCTGTCTGCTCCATTAGTTCACTAAATTTACGACCCGACGTACGAAAACCTACGTACTACACGGACAGAACTCTAACCAAGCAAGCATAAGGTTCTCGCTCACCCAATGTTGCAGCAGCTGCAGCCAAAGAAGCAGACGCAGCAGCAGCCCTTGCCATACCAATGGAAGTCCAGCCTGCACACAGGGATCGATGTCAAGGCGGCTGAGACAAGCTACCAAGATAACATGTGTGCATAATATGGAGCGCGTGTACATCGGCCGTATGTACATTGTATCCAGCCACGAGCTTTGCACATATATGCATTCATCACCAGCAGCATGTCTCACCAGCATGACACGCCGTCATCACGCCAGCCACTTGGGCAGCCGCACTGGATGCACATCGTAAGTCTGTTTGAGCAGTAGCCCGAACTGCACTGCGGGTAGCACCTGCACAGGCATTGGGAAAGTTTACGGTGCATCCCATATATAGCGTGCCTCGTGAGTAAAGCACGGTTCTTGGGCTGACTTCAAAGTGCAAGGGGAGCTTCACAGAGTTTGGCGGCTGAACGTACGTATTACGTACCATCCTGCTCCATTGTCTTCGTCTCCGTTGCAAGTGTTTGTCTGGCAGCTGAGACCGGTGGCGTCATTGTACCATCCACCAGGGCAGCGCTTGTAGCACCTGTACTCAGCAGTCATTGAATTGCCATGCATACATAGCCATGCACATGAGTCAGTTCATCCGACGCAGCACACCCCCGCCGACTGTGTTCTGTATGTTTCTAGTGCTTCTCAACAGCCCATTCAGATATCATATGCAACGCACCTCGAGGCAATGTAGTCGTAGCCGTCAGCGCACCTGTACGGTATGTAGATGTGGCCCAGGCAGCGCGTCTCAGCACAGCACTCAGTGCACAACAAGCAACGATGAACAGGAGAGACAGCTGTAGATAGTACTCAATCATACTCACTTTTTGTAACACATGAGGCCGTCTTGAATCTCATCCGCGTTGCACCCCACCCTAGAGCATCTGCACAGAATATCACATGCGTCCGTGATATGGTGAGTAAGCAAATGGCGCCTTGCAAGTGTATCTGGATTTGCTACCTTGTTCCGTGCTGGTCAGCAGCAAAATGACGCTGCATCCACAATTGCTTACGTGAGGCCGGTACCGTCAACGCCGTCATCCCTGTAGCCTGGAGGGCAGTTCTGGTAGCAAATGCTGAGCTTGCCGTACGACCTGGGAGGAGATGGGGAGTAGCCGGTTAAAGCATCCTGACTGGTAAGTGTACTCATCAGACCAGGACATGCCTTCTACCCATGGCGCATTGTCGCCCCGACCCTGTGCCTCCCCATGGGTATGGATGTGTAAAGGCACCAGGAGCATATGTAATTACATACGCATCGTGAGCTGCAGTGCTCACCCGTACTGCCAATCAGTTGGGCACAGGGGGTAGCAAAGCGCGCCCTGCTTTTCTTGGCCCGCTGGGCACGAGTCGATAGGAGAGCTCCCACGCGGAATGGTGTTCTTGGTGCACGCAGCTGCAGTGGGACAATTTTTGAGCCATGAGCACACCATCGGGACATGTGCGGTAATCTGCTGTATGCACACCATACATGAAGTATACAGCAGGTAGCAATACCCGGCCACATGAATACAATTACCTGTCAGCGGCTTGAGCACCTCTTCCTTGAGTAGGTTGGTGAAGAACTCCCCAGGTTTGCTGCAGAAATGATCCAAGGCGTGTATGTTTTTGGCAACCATGGGATGTAAACACCATTGCTTCATTTCCATACAGTCACACCATCATCCAAGAGAGTCCCCAAAACCTAACCAATACCCACGTGATGTCAAAGCCAACATCGTTGATGTTGATGGTAACACCAAGCACGACTGCTTGTAGGCTGAACTTGAAGGCAACCTGATTTTGCATGCATTACACAAACGCAGAAAAGAAATGCGCATCAAGATTGGGTTCTAGTAGTACAACCAACTCAAATGCAAGCACGCATACCACTGTGGCCTACCTGTGACTTCCTCATGACCAAGTACATGCGCACATAGTTTAACTGGAACAGGTCGCGAATCTTGACGTTGATGCTCAGGCTGCACACAGGTTGGGCAAGGATGTTCGTAAGTGGATTATGGGGCCCGGTGAGGCCACGCCATCACTTGCTATACGAATTGAAGCACCCATCAAATACCACTTACGTGTCTAGAACACTCTGGACGGCATTAAATACGCCCTGGAAGATGGGTGCACTCTGCACGGCATATGTCGCAGCAGACACAACGCATGTCAGTTCATGTTTATGTTGCTTTCGTGACCGTGACAGCATGCAACACGATATCCACAAAGGTGTTCCCAGCGGTACCACCTGCCAGATCAGGAGGCTGCAATTGCAATTGTCCCACGCACCGTGACTTGCGACGCTGAAACATCGAGGATAAAGCCGTCAGTCGAAACCACGGTCTCAAAGCTGAATGGGATGGTGAGCCATACCAGGTTTGCCTTAATGCGCAGCCCAGCCGGGATGACAGTATTGCTCATGGTCCGAACATCTTGACGTGCGAAAGAGAAGGCCGCGTTGCTAACAACGACGTTGAAGGGGCCTAGATTCGCATTCACTCCAATTGCATTTAGCATGCGCTGCGTGCATCATAATACACAGGGACAGGACCGGGATTGGCATACGTATCAGCAGGCTGGCTAAATGGGACGGATGGGTTGGGCTTGATTGGCTAGGTACCCCATACGTTGCATGCCTCCTAAGGCTTGCATGCGGGTTGCTTGGGTACCCATACATGCCGTGTATCCTCTTGTAAATATATCCTAGCATTCAACCAGCCAGCGCTTCCTTTCCCACCTGCAAATCCAGGTTGGCGAGGGTGAAAAGAATGCCGAAGTCGCCTTTCGGCTGATCAAAAGTCACTGCCACCTGCATAGCAATGAGAGCCGCGCGCGCACATACAAGGCAGTAGAGTACGTGCGTACATATGTAGAGCAAGGAAACGCACGCTCGTGGACGTACATACGCAATCACGCACGACTCGACCACAAGCCGAATACATGTTTACTTGGTACTAGTCTGAAGGCTGATCAGCAGTTGCTGTGTCCTTTATCCCATGTTCGTGTGACGTACTGGAAACGGTGGATGCCCCGCCGCGCGTGGGATTGGTTCTGAATGTCCCATGCAAACACATGCACGAAATTATTCAACATACATACCCACCCAACCTACCGTAATGGCAACGTCCAGGATGCTGCCGCTGGCCTCAAAATCAAAGCTTCGCAGCAACACGAATGGCACTACACCCGTTGGCGTGAGGGCTACTGAGGCGCCGATATAATTGATGGAAATCCAAGGGAAGCCCACAATACGGAACGGGGCTCCAGGTGCAGCGCTAACGGAGGCGCGAAGGCCAAATGAAACTCCTGGTGGTGGTGCTGTCGTATCATAGGCCACCGTGGCACCCATGGAGAAGGTGATGTCAGTGGGCTCTAAGAATGACAGACGCATGACGCCAGTAAAGTCAGCCTTGGCGGCAAACTGTGTGTTAGCGCCGCTCTGGGACAACACCAGTGCAAACTGGAGCACGCTGGAGCCCACGAAGGGCGCGCCGGGGTTCAGAGTCCATGTCTTTTGGATGGATATGGACAGGGCTCCCGCAGCGGGCACCAGCTTGATGTCATTTGGTCCAAAGCCGAGATAGGTTAGCAATGTGCTGAGTCCAGGGACACCACTGAAGTCAGGATTAGCAACAACACCGAAGGTGCCATCGTACGTAAATTGGATTGACGAGAAGCGTACGGGCCGTAGGATGGTAATGACAAGCGCGGGTGTTGACGGGAAGAGCTTCTGCAACACATCAGCTGCAACCACATCCCGTGCTACCCCAGAAAACGTCAGGGCCTTAGCGCCAGCGTTCTTAGATGCCGTGTCCGCCACAACAAGGACTGCACTACTGATGGGCACACCAACCAACTGTCCCGATGCTGTGACGACCTACATACAGCACCACGTAGGCAAAGCACGGGGAGGGCTTATTATCCACAAGTTTAGAAATAGAAATAGAAATAGATACACCCTGCCGTAGGCAAGTGGTGTGGATTAAGGGAGTGGGGGGAGATGAGGAGGTGGGTCAGACCCACCTCCTGTACGCCGCCCACTACCGAGCATCCACAAGTTTAGGTAGGGGTTACAGATGCAGGTCCCCCAGCCGTGTTGGGTTCGGGCCAACGATATAGCAGTCAACATCTCACCAGTCCTTTGCCACTTTCGAAGACCACGCTGGCGCCGTTAAGCTGAACATTCTCGATTGGCGTGAGCGTGCCTTGCCACTGCGGGTATGACGTTTGCAGAATCAAGGGAGGGCAAACTTGTCGGCATGTTAATGCTGCTGAAGGCTGCGACCTCTGATGATTTGCTATGAAGCATTGAATGCTGGCGGGATGCAATCCTGATGCTGCTGAATTATCCCAATATACCATGACTATGAGGCGCTCAGCAGGCTAGAGACGCTGTACTAATATACACCCGATTGGACCCACGTACCGAAAGCGAGAAGGAGGCCACGGCATTGCCATCTGAGTTGAGCACTTGCATGCTTGCATCAAGCCAACTAGCTCCCATTAGTGGAGGCACAGACAGACCAAAGCTGATGTATGTGCCAGGGGCGCCTGTTTCAGAAGGGTAGTACAATTTGCGGGACACGGCACAAGTCATGCATGGAGAGCGCATGTGAGCAGCGAGCATGGCTTGCAAAACCATAGACAAGCATGGGGTTGACGAGGAGAAGGGTCTTCCATTGCACAACGCGTACACACAGTGGCTCAACGCCTCCAGCAGAATTTAGCGTTTGTTCAAGGTGCATATCATTCTCTCCCTGGGTGGCGGCTGGATCTGGGCCTCCTTCCTTTCGCTCTGCATCCCAGTGGTGCATGCTAGCCCTGCTGCTTGGCGAGCGAAGCCATTACAACTAGCCAAAAATTGCTTACGGGTTGATGTGACTGCGAGGCCATTAGCCCGCTTAGACACCACACTGACAGTTGCCGACCGGATGAGGACGAGGCCAGTGACGTCAAAGGGCAGCCGCAAGGTTGGCAGTAGCTGAGTGAAGGCAGCGCCCAGATCAATGGCCCCAGGTGCCATCTGCGCATTTGCTGAAAGCACTCCGTTGGTGTCGAACACAAAGTCTGCCTTAATGCCACTGGCGGTGGGGCCGGCAGACACCCTGTAAACCCCAGGGACTGGCGATGCTTGTGCGCCTGTATACGGTAGTGCAGGGAAACAAGCAGGGCAGTTTATTTATTTGGACACTGGCATAAGGGCGGACCTGATGAGGGGCGTGGCAACGCACGCATGCCGCCCCGCTACAAAGGCAGTATTCATATAAGTGTACGTACGTACCAGATGTCTTAACATAGCTGTTGATGCCAGCCACAGGCGTGGGGCTGCATGTGGGCGTAGTCTTGATCCAGCAGCAGTTGGGACAGGGTGCGAAGGTCGAGTCCGTGACCATAAATACCGCGCATTGTGCATCATTGTCGCACTGCGTCTTGCAGCAGTCCCAGCCCTTACAAGGGTTGGAGGCGCCGGGCACCTTGTCCGAGCAAGGGACGTCCGTGCGTGGCAGTGCCAAGTACGTGCCTGAAAGGCGATGGAGCGAGGCAAAAGCGAACTGAATGAAATATGGGCCAAAAGCAGCATACATGCGGGTACCCAAGCTAGCATTACAAGCGGCCACATGCCATGCGTGCCTAGGCTGCAAGCATCAACGGCGCTCATGCCAACAATGCTTCTCATGCGTGGCGACTCACCAGGTACAACATATGACCCGAAGCTGACCGAGGGCAGGTCGGTGTTCATGATGAAGCTGGGCATGAGGTTGCCCGCATTCGGGCTAATTGCCCGCAGTGCATTGCCCATGTTGATGCTCGGCAGTGAAAATGCGATGGAGGGTGGAGGCTTCCAACCTGATGCTACAGCGGGCACCGAAGGTCTGGTGCTAAAACTGAAGCCAAGGCTGCCCGAGTACCCGCCCAAGATACCAGTGGCAGAGCCCGAGAACGCAGTTCCTTTATTTGTGCTGGTCAGAGACAAGGTATCCATGACAATTGCATTGGAGACCATGGTTGCGCGCCCGGTGATCTGCAGCCAACAACATACATGCGGGTGTATGTTCCACTCAAAGCAAGCACATCTGAGCTACCACGAAGGTGGCAGAGTCATGGCAAGTGCTATTTGAAACCAGTGCATACACTGCATGATGCCTAGGGTACGTAGGCAACATCTGGAGTATATAATAACCCACCGTGAACACAAATGAGCCGGCATTGTGGTCGTACTTGACTGTGCAGGGTGCATCCACCATGTTAAGATCGGGCACCGTCAGCATGACACTCGCAGTGAAGCCTGAGCTGGAAGCACTTGAAATGGCCATGTTCTTGAAAGATGCCCAGCTGCCGAATGCTGGAAACGTGCCGGGCATCTGCATGCATATGTACGTCATCAAGCCATGACATCCTGGACACGCAAGCAAACACATGGGCACATATACACATGAACACTGTCACCCACCTGTACGGAGATGGATCCGTCGGCCAAGTTCATGGTTGCGTAGGGTATGTCAATTGATGCGTCTGGTATCGAGAGTTTGAAACCGGCACTCCTGGATCCGGATGCGAGTGTCTCGCCACCCGGAAGGACCACTGCAGGAACGCCTGCGGACATCAGGTACCATACCAGGCAACGAACTCATGGTTAAAACAGTTAGCATAATGGGCACGGATGGATGCATTCGATTGCCTGCCCTCAGTCACGAATCACACATGTGACAGAACGACAGCCATGCAATTGGGTGTCCTTGTGTGCCAAGTAACAACAGCACGACCGAGATGACTGATCCTATCTTGTACCTACCAGCATACGCAGGCACTATCTGGACGGAAGGACCGCAGATTGTGAAGACTGGTGGCACACTTACACCAGGGACGCCCAAGCTGTTAATAAGGTCACCCAGAGACAGACAGCCCGAGGGACCTGCTGAGTCAATCTTAATGTGGCGCAGACCGTTCGTGTCCATTGAGAAACTTAGGCTGGCGCCATCGCTGAGCGGACCAGCCAAGCCAAAATATTGCCCTGTGGAATCAAGCCAGGCCAAGCACGGAAGTAGTGAGATAGAGCACATACCGGTACCAGCACATGCTAACATGCTATATGCGTTCATGCCATCCCCTGGTGGTGTGTGTTCTCGCCTGAGTCTAACGCACCATTCGATAGTTGGAGGTTAATGCTGGGAACTATGATTCCGCTTAGTCGGTTTTTGACAAAGTCAGGGGCGCTTGCCCAAACTTTGGGGTGTGTGATGAGCCCGTAAAGGTTGATGTTGCTGCCCGCAATGTAGACACTTGGCTTGGCACCCACGCCATCCGGCAGCGTGCTGCACGTACAAAACAAACACACACAAAAATAATGACACATCATAGCAATTCCATAACGATGCGACATGATTTCAAACCCACTTCATTGCCCCTACTTATCAATGGCCCCGGCCCCTGTCCATTCTATTTGTGTACATATTTATATGAAAATGCAGCCCCAAACCATGCTGCAAGATTATCAGCAGCATGATACTACCGCTGTCACTGTACGCACATGTTGGCATCCAAAGCAGTGCCAAGCAGGTTGGCACCGGTGCGTGCCCTCAATCCAACTCCCTGGATGGCGTCCAGCTGTAGCGCGGGTACGCTCAACACACCATCTAGAAGTGATATCGCATCTTTGATCTGTGTCAAGGAAAGGCACACAAGCGGTAGGTGCGTGCCATGCATGGCGCACACGTTGTTTGCGTTGGCATGCTTGTGAACCTAATGCTGCCCAACAATGCATGCATACAAAGACCCAGAAGGGCATGTAACGTGTCATGGGTTAAAGATGCTACAAAGTGCATACATTACATCACATACACAGTAGGTCGGGCCCAGCGATATATGGATGTTGATTGGGGCCTTACTTTGAACGTAAAAATGGACAGCGCAGCGCCTGAGCCGTCGCGCACGCCGAGTTCACACGGCACCAGTGCCCCCGACAAGGCCGCAGGAAGGGCTAGACGAAAGCTGAAGAAGGATCCCAGTGCTGATGGGGCCGATGCGCCAAACACTGCCCATACATGAAGAGGCAACAAGAGAGAGACGCGGTTAGGTGGTGCATGGACTTGAGTGGAACGTGTACCACACTTATCCACATAAATTTAGGCTACTCTGTATACTCCAGGAGTTGCTTGCTGTGATCTTACCTCCGAGGACAGCGGCATTGACGCGATCTGACGTCAACCTGAAAGCCGGCGCACTGATAGACATAATATTGTCGACAGCAACAGGTAGCGTCATGCCGACCTGGCTCAATAAGTCTGCAACATTGAGGTTCTGAGCCATAGACATGGACGCCGCAAGGACGCCTGACTTGTCAAAATAGAGCTCGAGGTTGCCTGCTCCTGATGCTGCTTTAAAGGCATAAACACCTGCAAGACACGACCAATTCCACTCATACATTACCCACAAGTACATGATGCGGGGCTTCTTACCTAGTGACATAGCAGGTGTCCAAATGTCGACCTTCGGCAGGGTAATGCTGTTGAAGCCATTGGGCAGCGTGATGCCACCGGCGATCGAGGACCAGAGGCTGGATGCCAGTGCGCCGAAATTGACATTGGGTACCGCGAGCGCAAGAGCGCTCTTGCGGGTAGTGGCACCAACCGGGATGGCCTTGCTTACATTAAACGACACTGAGCAAGTTGATCCCGCCAAAGCACCTGTTGCCTCCCCCGCAAGGTATTCTCCAGACAGGGTCGTGCTGAGGGTCATGCTGCTAACCTGGACTGCATCGTTCAGGAGGGAAACACCACCAGTGGCTGAAACTGTGATGGTGCCGGTCGTGCCATTATATGCTAAAGAGGCAAGGACATTTGTGATGCCGGCATCCGGGCAGCTAAGCCGCAGGCTAGCGGAGTAGCTCGAGCTTCCGGCCTGGATCACCACAACCAGATTGCTTGCGGTGCAGGATCCGCCAAACATGGCAACGTTGCCAGTGACCTGCACACAAAGGTTGAAGTTTTCTAACGCAGCTCTTGATGCAAGCGTGGTTGAACATGCTTCAGACAAAATGTGATTATGCAGAGATTACTCCATCCGCAAGCCGTACCTGGATGTTCAAGGACGCAGCCGACACCTGAATCGTTGTAATTCGTGCGGCAATGCTATCAATCTCAAGCTCAGGGACGGATAGTACAAAGCTGGCCTCGAAGTAAGGCACGAGTGTCGTACCATCAGGCAAGGTAACGTTGGACACACCTGTGTACACATATATACATGTAATACATGTAGCGCACCCATCATCAAGATAATCATTGAATGAATGATGAGTCGCATGACTCTCAACTCATTTATCCTCCGTAGCCCTTACAGCTCCCACGTATGTACGTACCCGTGACGGCGGGCACACGCGTGACCACCAGGTTGCACAGCGTGAACGAGGTTGCCGGCACAGCCATGGTCACGCCCAGGCTCTGCAGCGCGCTGCCCAGGTTGACGCACGTGGTGCCCATGTCCAGCTTGAAGTAGCGCATGCCGTAGCTGTCCACCGCTAGCGACAGCAGCGAGCTCGGGCCACCCGCAGGGCCGGCAGCCGTCGCAAAGTACGACTTGCCTGCACGACATACACATAATAGCCCATGCAGAACGCTCTCACAAAACCCAGGCCATCAATAGGCTCGTCATACATGGCCATCTAAGCAAACACCCCCGCATCATCAAGCAGCCAGCACGGCAAAAGCATTGTGCACATTCACCATACATAATAGACCGCCACGCACGCACCGTCAGGGCCATACGAGTCCAGGCTGAACGATGGAAACGTCAGAGACAAAAGGCGCGACGCCATGGCTGGAGGCAGGGGCCCAACCATGCGGGCGTTGGACACAAGCGTGGTCAAGTTGACATCCAGCACCCGCGCGGCCAGAGTGGGGCGCCCGCCGCTCAGCGCAAAGCTGAGGTTGCCGCTCAGGGTGACGCCCAGCAGATTAGCGGTGCAGGAGCTGCGGATGCCCACTCCTGACACCGCCTCAAAGTTGATGTCGGATAGCGTAATGAGGTCACCAAACATCGAGATGGGGCTACTGATCTGCGCGGGTCGATCGCGCGCAACATGGCAAGAGCGAGGACAGCATGCGGAGGTAAAGCAAACGTACGGACGCGTCGTCAACCCGAAACGCATATGGATGGTGTGGGGCCTCCCTCGAACCTGAGCAAAATGGCGACTGCCCTACGTGCCGCCGCGTGCGCCTGCCAGCTACCTACCGCAAACGAAGGGATTATCATAACATACATACGCCGCCCACCTGAAGTGTGAACTTGTCGGGAAACCCTCCAGCTGCGGTGCGCGCAACCACGTTGGTCAGGTACGCCGTTCCAGGGCTCAGCGTTGGAAAGACCAGACCAAAGTTGAAGATTGTGCCCGGCGAAATGGCGGCGCTGTAGCCACGCAGTGCTGCATGCACAAGATAGAAGGCACGGGTAATATTGCGCATGTACGTACATAGAGGGACAGATGGTGCGTGATTTTGGATAGCATTGGTAGGACTGCCAGCAGGGTCATTTGGGACATGACACTGCAACGTACATACGTACGTGATTATGACAGCCCTTACGCGTACAGCTAGTGCAGCATAGATATGAATAGTTGTGCGCGCACATGGCGGCGGTGCTACACGGTGCGCGTGTGTCTTCATGTGCTCGCATTTGTTCACCTGTCAGCAGTGCATCGGTCGAGCGAGAAGACGTCATGCGGAAACTCGGGCTGCCGTCGGTGGTGAACATACTGTCCGTGGAGGGCAGGGCGTACGTCGCGCCAATGCTGCTCAGCAAGCTCGGCACCGACATGCCGTCCATGGCAATTACCGCTGCCAGCACACCCTGGCGGTCAAAGGCAATGTCCACCGCGCCCGAAAGCACGAGTGCTGAGAAGGTGTAGGCACCTGGTGCGTGATGGGAGCCACACATGCAAGTAAGATCGTACGTAGTTAAATGCATGCAAGCAAGTAAGCCATCAAATGTGTTTGGCAACGGCGAAATCCAGCGCCACAAACAGGTGGACACACTTACCAAGAGAGATATCCGGTGTCTGGATGGTCACCGAAGGCAGCGTCAGGCTCGTCAGCACGGATGGAAGCGACTGGCCCGCGGCAGTAGCCCACAGGCTGGACGCCAGCGTGCCAAAGTTGATGTTCGGGATGGTCAGCGCCAGAGACGTCTTGGGAACCGGCACCGAGGCGGTGGGCTTGGTCAGGTTGAACTGCAAGCTGCCAGTGGCGCCTGCTACAGAGCCCGTGCACGAGCCCGCCACGTAAGCGGCGGCCGAGGTGCTGGACAGGCTGAGCTGCGAGACGGCCACCGCGCCGTCCAGGAAGCTGAGGCTGCCGGTCACATCGAGGGACATAGTGCCGTTGGCGTAGGACAGAGACGCCGCCACGTCAGTGAGGCTGGGCACGGCGGGGCAGCTGAGGCGCAGGCTGGCGGCATAGCTAGCCGCGGACGCGCTGACCTGCAGCACAAAGCTGGTGGCGGTGCAGGCGCCGCCGAACAGGCTCAAGGCGCCCGTGAGCTGTGGCAGGGTGGAAAGCATAACACGTGTTGGCAACACGCCACGAAAACAAACGGAACAGGTCGAACGAAGCCACAACAGGAAGTATGGAATTCCAACACCAATAATACAGTGGACGGAAATGCTTGCATGTATGGATTCCGCAGACACAAATGCTGATTGCAGGCACGCACAGACGGTCCATACACCCATCCCAGCAAGATCCCGCCATCAGCCCGGGCTCATGCAACTACCATACCTGGATCTGCACCGCAGACGGGGCCGCCTGGCTGGTTGAAATCCTCGCACTGACGCTGCTGAATCCAAGCTCAGGGATGGAGATCATGAAGCTCGCCGCAAGTGATGGTAGCAAGGTAGTGTTGTCAGGCAGCGTGACGTTCGCCACACCTGCACGTACAAATTAGAATGCAGTGCGAGTCACTTGATTGCCGAGGCGTAAACGAACGTACGGCGGTGAATGCACTGCACGCAGCCGATGCCTTCCTTCCCTATGGATACGTGCAAAAGCGCAAGAAGCAGCCCAAACGCATCTATGCATGCACGCACATGTGCGTTACGTACCCGAGACGGCGGGCACACGCGTGACCACCAGGTTGCACAGCGTGAATGAGGTTGCCGGCACAGCCATGGTCACGCCCAGGCTCTGCAGCGCGCTGCCCAGGTTGACGCACGTGGTGCCCATGTCCAGCTTGAAGTAGCGCATGCCGTAGCTGTCCACCGCTAGCGACAGCAGCGAGCTCGGGCCACCCGCAGGGCCGGCAGCCGTCGCAAAGTACGACTTGCCTGCACACATGTACAAGGACGCAGATACGTGCTTTCACAAAACGCCATGCAAAGCGCATAGCATATACAAACATATCCATGGCTTCCTCGTCATTCCTGAAGCAAACATTGGTCCCGCCCCATCACGCACTCAAACAATCGACCATTATACTCGTGCAGCATTCGGCATAAGGATCCATGCACGCACAGCCACGCACCGTCAGGGCCATACGAGTCCAGGCTGAACGATGGAAACGTCAGAGACGAAAGGCGCGACGCCATGGCTGGAGGCAGGGGCCCAACCATGCGGGCGTTGGACACCAGCGTGGTCAAGTTGACATTCAGCACGCGCGCGGCCAGAGTGGGGCGCCCGCCGCTCAGCGCAAAGCTGAGGTTGCCGCTCAGGGTGACGCCCAGCAGGTTAGCGGTGCAGGAGCTGCGGATGCCCACTCCTGACACCGGCTCGAAGTTCACGTTGGATAGCGTGATGAGGTTGCTGAACATGGAGATGGCACTTGTCAACTGCATGCATATGCGTTGCGTAAACAGCAAGCAACACATGCAAGCAAACAATGTGGGGAATGGTCAGCTCGTTAAGATAGCACACAATACCAACCCGCTTATATCGCCTCTTGTCTATCTAGATACAGACGCATCACAACCGCACACCTGAAGTGTGAACTTGGCAGGGAAGCCGCCCGTGGCGGTACGCGCCGCCAGGTTGGTCTGGTAAGTGACGCCCGGAGAGAGCGTGGGTAGGACCAGACCAAAGTTGAAGGTCGTGCCCGCCGAGATGGTGGCGTTGTAGCCACGCAGCGCTGCAAAGCACATGGGGCGCGTAGACACAGGGTCACGCAGTCTGCCGTATCCACATCCTACACAGCAACATTATTTGCCTCACCAAGCAATCAACTAGCCCCAATTATGGACGCACCCACCCCTCAGGAAGGTGTCGTTAGAACGCGAAGACGTCATGCGGAAGCTGGAGATCGGGTTGATGCTGAACATGCTGCCGGGGGAGGGAAGCGGGTACGTCGCGCCAATGCTGCTCAGCAGACTCGGAACCGTCATGTCCTTCATTGCGAGGACCGCCGCCAAGACACCCTGGCGGTCAAAGGCAATGTCCACCGCGCCCGCAGGAACAGATGCCGCGAATGTGTAGGCCCCTGTGATTGGTCACAATGGGTTTTAACATTATTCCACAATGGAATGTGTACAACGAGGGCAGTACACGGCATGAGGGGGGTTTATTAGTCCCCAAATAAAACCTGCAGCTTGCTACCAAATTGGTTGCAACCTGCCATTAAATCCTGCCACGAAAAGCCATGTTGCGCACAGGGACATTGCAACATCATTACATGCACACAAATGATGACATCTAGGCAAGACCCCATGTGGTACTAGCCGAACCACTCACTCAGTAAGAGGTCTGGTGTCTTGATGGTCACCGAAGGCAGCGTCAGGCTCGTCAGCACGGATGGAAGCGACTGGCCCGCGGCAGTAGCCCACAGGCTGGACGCCAGCGTGCCAAAGTTGATGTTCGGGATGGTCAGCGCCAGAGACGTCTTGGGAACCGGCACCGAGGCGGTGGGCTTGGTCAGGTTGAACTGCAAGCTGCCAGTGGCGCCTGCCACAGAGCCCGTGCACGAGCCCGCCACGTAAGCGGCGGCCGAGGTGCTTGACAGGCTGAGCTGCGAGACGGCCACCGCGCCGTCCAGGAAGCTGAGGCTGCCGGTCACATCGAGGGACATAGTGCCGTTGGCGTAGGACAGAGACGCCGCCACGTCAGTGAGGCTGGGCACGGCGGGGCAGCTGAGGCGCAGGCTGGCGGCATAGCTAGCCGCGGACGCGCTGACCTGCAGCACAAAGCTGGTGGCGGTGCAGGCGCCGCCGAACAGGCTCAAGGCGCCCGTGAGCTGCGAAGGGGGAGGTGGAGGCGGCGGAGCCAGCAGCCAGGCAGTCAAGTCACTACTAGTTCGTGAACAAATTTGACACACGCATGGTGCTGCTAGCGGGGTCTTGCGTGAGACGTAAGCCCCAGCAGCAAGCAGCTTCGCGTGCTTTCGCACATGATGCATGCAGGGCGCTGATATGATGGCTATCGCCCATCCCTTACTTATGCAGACAGAGGCAGACATGCATGCCCACATTCTTTGGTGGAAGTTTTGCCCCGCTTACTTGAATCTGCACGGTGGACGGAGTGGACTGGCTCGTTGCAATCCTCGCTGCAACATTGTTGAACCCCAGCTCGGGGATGGAGATGATGAAGCTGGCCACAAATGATGGCGCCATGGTAGTGGCGTCAGGCAGCACGACATCAGGCACGCCTGTGAAGAATGTCAGGATTACGTGCCAAGTAGGGGAAGGGTTGTGAGATCGCTTCCGCCGTTGGACATCCGCAACAGTGTTCCGCACAGTAGTCGGATGGTGCGATGGTAGGGGTACCCAATACCCCAGCTGCTTTGATCAGATATCACTCGACTACACGGTTCCTGTACCCCTCGTACCCGCTTTGCTTTCCGTGCAACCACGTACCCGTGACGGCGGGCACACGCGTGACCACCAGGTTGCACAGCGTGAACGAGGTTGCCGGCACAGCCATGGTCACGCCCAGGCTCTGCAGCGCGCTGCCCAGGTTGACGCACGTGGTGCCCATGTCCAGCTTGAAGTAGCGCATGCCGTAGCTGTCCGCCGCTAGCGACAGCAGCGAGCTCGGGCCACCCGCAGGGCCGGCAGCCGTCGCAAAGTACGACTTGCCTGCACGACGCGGATATGAACCGCATGCAGAACGCACTCACAAAACCCAGGCCATCAATAGGCTCGTCATACATGGCCATCTAAGCAAACATCCCCGCATCATCAAGCAGCTAGCACGGCAAAAGCATTGTGCACATTCACCATCCATACATGATAGACCGCCACGCACGTACCGTCAGGGCCATACGAGTCCAGGCTGAACGATGGAAACGTCAGAGACGAAAGGCGCGACGCCATGGCTGGAGGCAGGGGCCCAACCATGCGGGCGTTGGACACAAGCGTGGTCAAGTTGACATCCAGCACCCGCGCGGCCAGAGTGGGGCGCCCGCCGCTCAGCGCAAAGCTGAGGTTGCCGCTCAGGGTGACGCCCAGCAGATTAGCGGTGCAGGAGCTGCGGATGCCCACTCCTGACACCGCCTCAAAATTCATGTCGGATAGCGTAATGAGGTCACCAAATATCGAGATGGGGCTACTGATCTGCGCGGGTCGATCACAACATGGCAAGAACGAGGACGGCATGCGGAGGTAAAGCAAACGGACGCGTCGTCAACCCGAAACGCATATGGATGGTGTGGGGCCTCCCTCGAACCTGAGCAAAATGGCGACTGCCCTACGTGCCGCCGCGTGCGCCTGCCAGCTACCTACCGCAAACGAAGGGATTATCATAACATACATACGCCGCCCACCTGAAGTGTGAACTTGTCGGGAAACCCTCCAGCTGCGGTGCGCGCAACCACGTTGGTCAGGTACGCCGTTCCAGGGCTCAGCGTTGGAAAGACCAGACCAAAGTTGAAGATTGTGCCCGGCGAAATGGCGGCGCTGTAGCCACGCAGTGCTGCATGCACAAGATAGAAGGCACGGGTAATATTGCGCATGTACGTACATAGAGGGACAGATGGTGCGTGATTTTGGATAGCATTGGTAGGACTGCCAGCAGGGTCATTTGGGACATGACACTGCAACGTACATACGTACGTGATTATGACAGCCCTTACGCGTACAGCTAGTGCAGCATAGATATGAATAGTTGTGCGCGCACATGGCGGCGGCGCTACAGCTGTGCGCGTGTGTCTTCATGTGCTCGCATTTGTTCACCTGTCAGCAGTGCATCGGTCGAGCGAGAAGACGTCATGCGGAAACTCGGGCTGCCGTCGGTGGTGAACATACTGTCCGTGGAGGGCAGGGCGTACGTCGCGCCAATGCTGCTCAGCAAGCTCGGCACCGACATGCCGTCCATGGCAATTACCGCTGCCAGCACACCCTGGCGGTCAAAGGCAATGTCCACCGCGCCCGAAGGCACGAGTGCTGAGAAGGTGTAGGCACCTGGTGCGTGATGGGAGCCACACACGCAAGTAAGATCGTACGTAGTTGAATGCATGCAAGCAAGTAAGCCATCAAATGTGTTTGGCAACGGCGAAATCCAGCGCCACAAACAGGTGGACACACCTACCAAGAAAAACATCTGGTGTCTGGATGGTCACCACAGGCAGCGTCAGGCTCATCAGCACAGATGGAAGCGACTGGCCCGCGGCAGTAGCCCACAGGCTGGACGCCAGCGTGCCAAAGTTGATGTTCGGGATGGTCAGCGCCAGAGACGTCTTGGGAACCGGCACCGAGGCAGTGGGTTTGGTCAGGTTGAACTGCAAGCTGCCAGTGGCGCCTGCCACAGAGCCCGTGCACGAGCCCGCCACGTAAGCGGCGGCCGAGGTGCTGGACAGGCTGAGCTGCGAGACGGCCACCGCGCCGTCCAGGAAGCTGAGGCTGCCGGTCACATCGAGGGACACAGCGCCGTTGGCATAGGACAGAGACGCCGCCACGTCAGTGAGGCTGGGCATGGCGGGGCAGCTGAGGCGCAGGCTGGCGGCATAGCTAGCCGCGGACGCGCTGACCTGCAGCACAAAGCTGGTGGCGGTGCAGGCGCCGCCGAACAGGCTCAAGGCGCCCGTGAGCTGCGGCAGGGTGGAAAGCATAACACGTGTTGGCAACACGCCACGAAAACAAACGGAACAGGTAGAACGAAGCCACAATAGGAAGTATGGAATTCCAACACCAATAATACAGTGGACGGAAATGCTTGCATGTATGGATTCCGCAGACACAAATGCTGATTGCAGGCACGCACAGACGGTCCATACACCCATCCCAGCAAGATCCCGCCATCAGCCCGGGCTCATGTAACTACCATACCTGGATCTGCACCGCAGACGGGGCCGCCTGGCTGGTTGAAATCCTCGCACTGACGCTGCTGAATCCAAGCTCAGGGATGGAGATCATGAAGCTCGCCGCAAGTGATGGTAGCAAGGTAGTGTTGTCAGGCAGCGTGACGTTCGCCACACCTGCACGTACAAATTAGAATGCAGTGCGAGTCACTTGATTGCCGAGGCGTAAACGAACGTACGGCGGTGAATGCACTGCACGCAGCCGATGCCTTCCTTCCCTATGGATACGTGCAAAAGCGCAAGAAGCAGCCCAAACGCATCTATGCATGCACGCACATGTGCGTTACGTACCCGAGACGGCGGGCACACGCGTGACCACCAGGTTGCACAGCGTGAATGAGGTTGCCGGCACAGCCATGGTCACGCCCAGGCTCTGCAGCGCGCTGCCCAGGTTGACGCACGTGGTGCCCATGTCCAGCTTGAAGTAGCGCATGCCGTAGCTGTCCACCGCTAGCGACAGCAGCGAGCTCGGGCCACCCGCAGGGCCGGCAGCCGTCGCAAAGTACGACTTGCCTGCACACATGTACAAGGACGCAGATACGTGCTTTCACAAAACGCCATGCAAAGCGCATAGCATATACAAACATATCCATGGCTTCCTCGTCATTCCTGAAGCAAACATTGGTCCCGCCCCATCACGCACTCAAACAATCGACCATTATACTCGTGCAGCATTCGGCATAAGGATCCATGCACGCACAGCCACGCACCGTCAGGGCCATACGAGTCCAGGCTGAACGATGGAAACGTCAGAGACGAAAGGCGCGACGCCATGGCTGGAGGCAGGGGCCCAACCATGCGGGCGTTGGACACCAGCGTGGTCAAGTTGACATTCAGCACGCGCGCGGCCAGAGTGGGGCGCCCGCCGCTCAGCGCAAAGCTGAGGTTGCCGCTCAGGGTGACGCCCAGCAGGTTAGCGGTGCAGGAGCTGCGGATGCCCACTCCTGACACCGCCTCGAAGTTCACGTTGGATAGCGTGATGAGGTTGCTGAACATCGAGATGGCACTTGTCAACTGCATGCATATGCGTTGCGTAAACAGCAAGCAACACATGCAAGCAAACAATGTGGGGAATGGTCAGCTCGTTAAGATAGCACACAATACCAACCCGCTTATATCGCCTCTTGTCTATCTAGATACAGACGCATCACAACCGCACACCTGAAGTGTGAACTTGGCAGGGAAGCCGCCCGTGGCGGTACGCGCCGCCAGGTTGGTCTGGTAAGTGACGCCCGGAGAGAGCGTGGGTAGGACCAGACCAAAGTTGAAGGTCGTGCCCGCCGAGATGGTGGCGTTGTAGCCACGCAGCGCTGCAAAGCACATGGGGCGCGTAGACACAGGGTCACGCAGTCTGCCGTATCCACATCCTACACAGCAACATTATTTGCCTCACCAAGCAATCAACTAGCCCCAATTATGGACGCACCCACCCCTCAGGAAGGTGTCGTTAGAACGCGAAGACGTCATGCGGAAGCTGGAGATCGGGTTGATGCTGAACATGCTGCCGGGGGAGGGAAGCGGGTACGTCGCGCCAATGCTGCTCAGCAGACTCGGAACCGTCATGTCCTTCATTGCGAGGACCGCCGCCAAGACACCCTGGCGGTCAAAGGCAATGTCCACCGCGCCCGCAGGAACAGATGCCGCGAATGTGTAGGCCCCTGTGATTGGTCACAATGGGTTTTAACATTATTCCACAATGGAATGTGTACAACGAGGGCAGTACACGGCATGAGGGGGGTTTATTAGTCCCCAAATAAAACCTGCAGCTTGCTACCAAATTGGTTGCAACCTGCCATTAAATCCTGCCACGAAAAGCCATGTTGCGCACAGGGACATTGCAACATCATTACATGCACACAAATGATGACATCTAGGCAAGACCCCATGTGGTACTAGCCGAACCACTCACTCAGTAAGAGGTCTGGTGTCTTGATGGTCACCGAAGGCAGCGTCAGGCTCGTCAGCACGGATGGAAGCGACTGGCCCGCGGCAGTAGCCCACAGGCTGGACGCCAGCGTGCCAAAGTTGATGTTCGGGATGGTCAGCGCCAGAGACGTCTTGGGAACCGGCACCGAGGCGGTGGGCTTGGTCAGGTTGAACTGCAAGCTGCCAGTGGCGCCTGCCACAGAGCCCGTGCACGAGCCCGCCACGTAAGCGGCGGCCGAGGTGCTTGACAGGCTGAGCTGCGAGACGGCCACCGCGCCGTCCAGGAAGCTGAGGCTGCCGGTCACATCGAGGGACATAGTGCCGTTGGCGTAGGACAGAGACGCCGCCACGTCAGTGAGGCTGGGCACGGCGGGGCAGCTGAGGCGCAGGCTGGCGGCATAGCTAGCCGCGGACGCGCTGACCTGCAGCACAAAGCTGGTGGCGGTGCAGGCGCCGCCGAACAGGCTCAAGGCGCCCGTGAGCTGCGAAGGGGGAGGTGGAGGCGGCGGAGCCAGCAGCCAGGCAGTCAAGTCACTACTAGTTCGTGAACAAATTTGACACACGCATGGTGCTGCTAGCGGGGTCTTGCGTGAGACGTAAGCCCCAGCAGCAAGCAGCTTCGCGTGCTTTCGCACATGATGCATGCAGGGCGCTGATATGATGGCTATCGCCCATCCCTTACTTATGCAGACAGAGGCAGACATGCATGCCCACATTCTTTGGTGGAAGTTTTGCCCCGCTTACTTGAATCTGCACGGTGGACGGAGTGGACTGGCTCGTTGCAATCCTCGCTGCAACATTGTTGAACCCCAGCTCGGGGATGGAGATGATGAAGCTGGCCGCAAATGATGGCGCCATGGTAGTGGCGTCAGGCAGCACGACATCAGGCACGCCTGTGAAGAATGTCAGGATTACGTGCCAAGTAGGGGAAGGGTTGTGAGATCGCTTCCGCCGTTGGACATCCGCAACAGTGTTCCGCACAGTAGTCGGATGGTGCGCTGGTAGGGGTACCCCAGCTGCTTTGATCAGATATCACTCGACTACACGGTTCCTGTACCCCTCGTACCCGCTTTGCTTTCCGTGCAACCACGTACCCGTGACGGCGGGCACACGCGTGACCACCAGGTTGCACAGCGTGAACGAGGTTGCCGGCACAGCCATGGTCACGCCCAGGCTCTGCAGCGCGCTGCCCAGGTTGACGCACGTGGTGCCCATGTCCAGCTTGAAGTAGCGCATGCCGTAGCTGTCCACCGCTAGCGACAGCAGCGAGCTCGGGCCACCCGCAGGGCCGGCAGCCGTCGCAAAGTACGACTTGCCTGCACGACATGCACATAATAGCCCATGCAGAACGCACTCACAAAACCCAGGCCATCAATAGGCTTGTCATACATGGCCATCTAAACAAACCGCATCCCCGCATCATCAAGCAGCTAGCACGGCAAAAGCATTGTGCACATTCACCATCCATACATGATAGACCGCCACGCACGCACCGTCAGGGCCATACGAGTCCAGGCTGAACGATGGAAACGTCAGAGACGAAAGGCGCGACGCCATGGCTGGAGGCAGGGGCCCAACCATGCGGGCGTTGGACACAAGCGTGGTCAAGTTGACATCCAGCACCCGCGCGGCCAGAGTGGGGCGCCCGCCGCTCAGCGCAAAGCTGAGGTTGCCGCTCAGGGTGACGCCCAGCAGGTTAGCGGTGCAGGAGCTGCGGATGCCCACTCCTGACACCGCCTCAAAGTTCATGTCGGATAGCGTAATGAGGTCACCAAATATCGAGATGGGGCTACTGATCTGCGCGGGTCGATCACAACATGGCAAGAACGAGGACGGCATGCGGAGGTAAAGCAAACGGACGCGTCGTCAACCCGAAACGCATATGGATGGTGTGGGGCCTCCCTCGAACCTGAGCAAAATGGCGACTGCCCTACGTGCCGCCGCGTGCGCCTGCCAGCTACCTACCGCAAACGAAGGGATTATCATAACATACATACGCCACCCACCTGAAGTGTGAACTTGTCGGGAAACCCTCCAGCTGCGGTGCGCGCAACCACGTTGGTCAGGTACGCCGTTCCAGGGCTCAGCGTTGGAAAGACCAGACCAAAGTTGAAGATTGTGCCCGGCGAAATGGCGGCGCTGTAGCCACGCAGTGCTGCATGCACAAGATAGAAGGCACGGGTAATATTGCGCATGTACGTACATAGAGGGACAGATGGTGCGTGATTTTGGATAGCATTGGTAGGACTGCCAGCAGGGTCATTTGGGACATGACACTGCAACATACGTACGTGACTATGTATGACAGCCCTTACGCGCGCAGCTAGTGCAGCATAGATATGAATAGTTGTGCGCGCACATGGCGGCGGCGCTACAGCTGTGCGCGTGTGTCTTCATGTGCTCGCATTTGTCCACCTGTCAGCAGTGCATCGGTCGAGCGAGAAGACGTCATGCGGAAACTCGGGCTGCCGTCGGTGGTGAACATACTGTCCGTGGAGGGCAGGGCGTACGTCGCGCCAATGCTGCTCAGCAGGCTCGGCACCGACATGCCGTCCATGGCAATTACCGCTGCCAGCACACCCTGGCGGTCAAAGGCAATGTCCACCGCGCCCGAAGGCACGAGTGCTGAGAAGGTGTAGGCACCTGGTGCGTGATGGGAGCCACACACGCAAGTAAGATCGTACGTAGTTGAATGCATGCAAGCAAGTAAGCCATCAAATGTGTTTGGCAACGGCGAAATCCAGCGCCACAAACAGGTGGACACACCTACCAAGAAAAACATCTGGTGTCTGGATGGTCACCACAGGCAGCGTCAGGCTCATCAGCACGGATGGAAGCGACTGGCCCGCGGCAGTAGCCCACAGGCTGGACGCCAGCGTGCCAAAGTTGATGTTCGGGATGGTCAGCGCCAGAGACGTCTTGGGAACCGGCACCGAGGCGGTGGGCTTGGTCAGGTTGAACTGCAAGCTGCCAGTGGCGCCTGCTACAGAGCCCGTGCACGAGCCCGCCACGTAAGCGGCGGCCGAGGTGCTTGACAGGCTGAGCTGCGAGACGGCCACCGCGCCGTCCAGGAAGCTGAGGCTGCCGGTCACATCGAGGGACACAGCGCCGTTGGCGTAGGACAGAGACGCCGCCACGTCAGTGAGGCTGGGCACGGCGGGGCAGCTGAGGCGCAGGCTGGCGGCATAGCTAGCCGCGGACGCGCTGACCTGCAGCACAAAGCTGGTGGCGGTGCAGGCGCCGCCGAACAGGCTCAAGGCGCCCGTGAGCTGCGAAGGGGGAGGTGGAGGCGGCGGAGACAGCAGCCAGGCAGTCAAGTCACGCACTATCTACTTGCATGTGAACAAATTTGACACACGCATGGTGCTGCTAGAGCGGTGATGCATGAGACGCACGTCAGCACCAGCAGCAAGCAGCTTTACGTGCGTACGTGAGGCATTCACGGCGGCTGATACGATGGCTATCGCCCATCCCTTACTTATGCAGACAGAGGCAGGCATGCATGCCCACATTCTTTGGTGGAAGTTTTGCCCCGCTTACTTGAATCTGCACGGTGGACGGAGTGGACTGGCTCGTTGTAATCCTCGCTGCAACATTGTTGAACCCCAGCTCGGGGATGGAGATGATGAAGCTGGCCGCAAATGATGGCGCCATGGTAGTGGCGTCAGGCAGCACGACATCAGGCACGCCTGTGAAGAGTGTCAGGATTACGTGCCAAGGATGGGAAGGGTTGTGAGATCGCTTCCGCCGTTGGACATCCGCAACAGTGTTCCGCACAGTAGTCGGATGGTGCGCTGGTAGGGGTACCCCACCTGCTTTGATCAGATATCACTCGACTACACGGTTCCTGTACCCCTCGTACCCGCTTTGCTTTCCGTGCAACCACGTACCCGTGACGGCGGGCACACGCGTGACCACCAGGTTGCACAGCGTGAACGAGGTTGCCGGCACAGCCATGGTCACGCCCAGGCTCTGCAGCGCGCTGCCCAGGTTGACGCACGTGGTGCCCATGTCCAGCTTGAAGTAGCGCATGCCGTAGCTGTCCACCGCTAGCGACAGCAGCGAGCTCGGGCCACCCGCAGGGCCGGCAGCCGTCGCAAAGTACGACTTGCCTGCACGACGCGGATAAGAACCGCATGCAGAACGCACTCACAAAACACCAGGCACTGCAAAGGCCAGCCGTACCAACATACATCAATAGGCTCGTCATACATGGCCATCTAAGCAAACACCCCCGCATCATCAAGCAGCTAGCACGGCAAAAGCATTGTGCACATTCACCATCCATACATGATAGACCGCCACGCACCGTCAGGGCCATACGAGTCCAGGCTGAACGATGGAAACGTCAGAGACGAAAGGCGCGACGCCATGGCTGGAGGCAGGGGCCCAACCATGCGGGCGTTGGACACAAGCGTGGTCAAGTTGACATTCAGCACGCGCGCGGCCAGAGTGGGGCGCCCGCCGCTCAGCGCAAAGCTGAGGTTGCCGCTCAGGGTGACGCCCAGCAGGTTAGCGGTGCAGGAGCTGCGGATGCCCACTCCTGACACCGCCTCAAAGTTCATGTCGGATAGCGTAATGAGGTCACCAAATATCGAGATGGGGCTACTGATCTGCGCGGGTCGATCACAACATGGCAAGAACGAGGACGGCATGCGGAGGTACAGCAAACGTACGGACGCGTCGTCAACCCGAAACGCATATGGATGGTGTGGGGCCTCCCTCGAACCTGAGCAAAATGGTGACTGCCCTATTTCTGAGCCGGGCAGTGGTTTAACTGGCAGCAGCCTTTCTAGGCCTTCACTTATCCAACGTCCGTAATGAGCAGAACCGACCGCCACAAGAACACACTAGGCATCAACAACATCGCCACATTGCCATGTGCGGCTACGTACCAAACCCTCATAAGCACCCGCGTGCCGCCGCGTGCGCCTGCCAGCTACCTACCGCAAACGAAGGGATTATCATAACATACATACGCCACCCACCTGAAGTGTGAACTTGTCGGGAAACCCTCCAGCTGCGGTGCGCGCAACCACGTTGGTCAGGTACGCCGTTCCAGGGCTCAGCGTTGGAAAGACCAGACCAAAGTTGAAGATTGTGCCCGGCGAAATGGCGGCGCTGTAGCCACGCAGTGCTGCATGCACAAGATAGAAGGCACGGGTAATATTACGCATGTACGTACATAGAGGGACAGATGGTGCGTGATTTTGGATAGCATTGGTAGGACTGCCAGCAGGGTCATTTGGGACATGACACTGCAACATACGTACGTACGTAACTATGACAGCCCTTACGCGCGCAGCTAGTGCAGCATAGATATGAGTAGTTGTGCGCGCACATGGCGGCGGCGCTACAGCTGTGCGCGTGTGTCTTCATGTGCTCGCACTTGTTCACCTGTCAGCAGTGCATCGGTCGAGCGAGAAGACGTCATGCGGAAACTCGGGCTGCCGTCGGTGGTGAACATACTGTCCGTGGAGGGCAGGGCGTACGTCGCGCCAATGCTGCTCAGCAAGCTCGGCACCGACATGCCGTCCATGGCAATTACCGCTGCCAGCACACCCTGGCGGTCAAAGGCAATGTCCACCGCGCCCGAAGGCACGAGTGCTGAGAAGGTGTAGGCACCTGGTGCGTGATGGGAGCCACACACGCAAGTAAGATCGTACGTAGTTGAATGCATGCAAGCAAGTAAGCCATCAAATGTGTTTGGCAACGGCGAAATCCAGCGCCACAAACAGGTGGACACACCTACCAAGAAAAACATCTGGTGTCTGGATGGTCACCACAGGCAGCGTCAGGCTCATCAGCACAGATGGAAGCGACTGGCCCGCGGCAGTAGCCCACAGGCTGGACGCCAGCGTGCCAAAGTTGATGTTCGGGATGGTCAGCGCCAGAGACGTCTTGGGAACCGGCACCGAGGCGGTGGGCTTGGTCAGGTTGAACTGCAAGCTGCCAGTGGCGCCTGCCACAGAGCCCGTGCACGAGCCCGCCACGTAAGCAGCGGCCGAGGTGCTGGACAGGCTGAGCTGCGAGACGGCCACCGCGCCGTCCAGGAAGCTGAGGCTGCCGGTCACATCGAGGGACACAGCGCCGTTGGCGTAGGACAGAGACGCCGCCACGTCAGTGAGGCTGGGCACGGCGGGGCAGCTGAGGCGCAGGCTGGCGGCATAGCTAGCCGTGGACGCGCTGACCTGCAGCACAAAGCTGGTGGCGGTGCAGGCGCCGCCGAACAGGCTCAAGGCGCCCGTGAGCTGCGGCAGGGTAGAAAGCATAACACGTGTTGGCAACACGCCACGAAAACAAACGGAACAGGTCGAACGAAGCCACAACAGGAAGTATGGAATTCCAACACCAATAATACAGTGGACGGAAATGCTTGTATGGATTCCGCAGACACAGATGCTGATTGCAGGCACGCACAGACGGTCCATACACCCATCCCAGCAAGATCCCGCCATCAGCCCGGGCTCATGCAACTACCATACCTGGATCTGCACCGCAGACGGGGCCGCCTGGCTGGTTGAAATCCTCGCACTGACGCTGCTGAATCCAAGCTCAGGGATGGAGATCATGAAGCTCGCCGCAAGTGATGGTACCAAGGTAGTGTTGTCAGGCAGCGTGACGTTCGCCACACCTGCACGTACAAATCAGAAAGCAGTGCGAGTCACTTGATTGCCGAGGCGTAAACAAACGTACGGCGGTGAATGCACGCAGCCGATGCCTTCCTTCCCTATGGATACGTGCAAAAGCGCGAGAAGCAGCCCAAACGCATCTATGCATGCACGCACATGTGCGTTACGTACCCGTGACGGCGGGCACACGCGTGACCACCAGGTTGCACAGCGTGAACGAGGTTGCCGGCACAGCCATGGTCACGCCCAGGCTCTGCAGCGCGCTGCCCAGGTTGACGCACGTGGTGCCCATGTCCAGCTTGAAGTAGCGCATGCCGTAGCTGTCCACCGCTAGCGACAGCAGCGAGCTCGGGCCACCCGCAGGGCCGGCAGCCGTCGCAAAGTACGACTTGCCTGCACGACATGCACATAATAGCCCATGCAGAACGCACTCACAAAACACCAGGCACTGCAAAGGCCAGCCGTACCAACATACATCAATAGGCTCGTCATACATGGCCATCTAAGCAAACATCCCCGCATCATCAAGCAGCTAGCACGGCAAAAGCATTGTGCACATTCACCATACATAATAGACCGCCACGCACGCACCGTCAGGGCCATACGAGTCCAGGCTGAACGATGGAAACGTCAGAGACGAAAGGCGCGACGCCATGGCCGGAGGCAGGGGCCCAACCATGCGGGCGTTGGACACAAGCGTGGTCAAGTTGACATTCAGCACGCGCGCGGCCAGAGTGGGGCGCCCGCCGCTCAGCGCAAAGCTGAGGTTGCCGCTCAGGGTGACGCCCAGCAGATTAGCGGTGCAGGAGCTGCGGATGCCCACTCCTGACACCGGCTCGAAGTTCACGTTGGATAGCGTGATGAGGTTGCTGAACATCGAGATGGCACTTGTCAACTGCATGCATATGCGTTGCGTAAACAGCAAGCAACACATGCAAGCAAACAATGTGGGGAATGGTCAGCTCTTTAAGATAGCACACAATACCAACCCGCTTATATCGCCTCTTGTCTATCTAGATACAGACGCATCACAACCGCACACCTGAAGTGTGAACTTGGCAGGGAAGCCGCCCGTGGCGGTACGCGCCGCCAGGTTGGTCTGGTAAGTGACGCCCGGAGAGAGCGTGGGTAGGACCAGACCAAAGTTGAAGGTCGTGCCCGCCGAGATGGTGGCGTTGTAGCCACGCAGCGCTGCAAAGCACATGGAGCGCGTAGACACAGGGTCAAGGAGTCTGCCGTATCCACATCCTACACAGCAACATTATTTGCCTCACCAAGCAATAAACTAGACCCCAGTTATGGACGCACCCACCCCTCAGGAAGGTGTCGTTAGAACGCGAAGACGTCATGCGGAAGCTGGAGATCGGATTGATGCTGAACATGCTGCCGGGGGAGGGAAGCGGGTACGTCGCGCCAATGCTGCTCAGCAGACTCGGAACCGTCATGTCCTTCATTGCGAGGACCGCCGCCAAGACACCCTGGCGGTCAAAGGCAATGTCCACCGCGCCCGCGGGAACAGACGCCGAGAATGTGTAGGCCCCTGTGATTGGTCACAATGGGTTTTAAATATTATTCCACGATGGTATGTGTACAATGAGGGCAGTACACGGCATGAGGGGGGTTTACTCCCCAAAACCTGCAGCCTGCTACCAAATTGGTTGCAACCACGAAAAGCCATACATGTTGCGCACAGGGACGTTGGCAACATCATTACACGCACACAAATGATGACATCTAGGCAAAACCCCATGTGGTACTAGCCGAACCACTCACTTAGTGAGAGGTCTGGTGTCTGGATGGTCACCACCGGCAGCGTCAGGCTCGTCAGCACAGATGGAAGCGACTGGCCCGCGGCAGTAGCCCACAGGCTGGACGCCAGCGTGCCAAAGTTGATGTTCGGGATGGTGAGCGCCAGAGACGTCTTGGGAACCGGCACCGAGGCAGTGGGCTTGGTCAGGTTGAACTGCAAGCTGCCAGTGGCGCCTGCCACAGAGCCCGTGCACGAGCCCGCCACGTAAGCGGCGGCCGAGGTGCTTGACAGGCTGAGCTGCGAGACGGCCACCGCGCCGTCCAGGAAGCTGAGGCTGCCGGTCACATCGAGGGACACAGTGCCGTTGGCGTAGGACAGAGACGCCGCCACGTCAGTGAGGCTGGGCACGGCGGGGCAGCTGAGGCGCAGGCTGGCGGCATAGCTAGCCGCGGACGCGCTGACCTGCAGCACAAAGCTGGTGGCGGTGCAGGCGCCGCCGAACAGGCTCAAGGCGCCCGTGAGCTGCGAAGGGGGAGGTGGAGGCGGCGGAGACAGCAGCCAGGCAGTCAAGTCGCTACTTGTTCGTGAACAAATTTGACACACGCATGGTGCTGCTAGCGGGGTCTTGCGTGAGACGTAAGCCCCAGCAGCAAGCAGCTTCGCGTGCTTTCGCACATGAGGCATGCAGGGCGCTGATATGATGGCTATTGCCCATCCCTTACTTATGCAGACAGAGGCAGGCATGCATGCCCACATTCTGGAGTTAGAATTTTACCACCTATGCCGGTACACATCATGATTATGACACCAAAAAATAACCCGATGTTTGTGGAGGAGAGCAGGCTTTCTTATGGGGCAGTGGGGAGGCACAGGCGTGTGTGCGGCGAAGGAGGATAGCATGGAGAGGGTGTCGAGGGGAGGGGATGTTGAGGGGAGGCGTACAAGAGCGAACAAGAAGAAGTGCTTTGCAAGTTCGTTCGTGTAAATGTACGCTACTCGAATGTCGGCCCGGAATACTTGAGGCGTAAATCAGGGCGTAAATATACGCCGGTTACAGCCAATCGTACGTTTCCCTGGCAATGGATATGCAGCTGTATTCCAGAGCGCTCTCCACAGCAATCCTTATTATGAAGCAGCAATATCGCAGCGCGCCCCCTGCCACAAAGGCAAGACATGTATTCGTCTCCATGAATGCTTGCATTGCTCCCCTCGCAGCTGCTATAGCCTCGGAGCGTACGCTATGAGCTATGTCTATTATTGCAGTGCCAGCGAATTTAGAGGCTGGAGTAGCTGTGGTCGGCGCGAGCGCTCCCAAGCATGCTCGGAGCCGGTTATTCCGGCTCCACCCTGCCCCGCTGGCTGTTCGGGCGCGCAGGACCAGGAAAACTATTGCTTTTAAGATACATTTAAGTTGCAGTCAGTCACTGATGCGTTCAGGATGCACAAGGACGGCAACAGTGGGTACTGCTTGCCCCGAGCATGCTCGGAGCCGGTTATTCCGGCTCCGCCCAGGCCGCCGGACAGGCCAGTCTCCTAGTCTCCGCCCAGCTTCGAGCCATGCTGCTTTATCCTAGAAGCAAACTTGCAGCAACCTTCAGAGCCGCTGCTGGGGCGCGCGGACGGTAAAGGAGCGTGGATGCGCGTGGCAACAAATTGAAAGCCTGGTCGCCGCACAGGAGAGCATCTGGCACTGGCTGCAACAGATGTACCTTCGCTTAAAACACACAGTTGCACTCATGAGGTCCCAGGGAGTGTTTGGTGGAAGAAGGAAATCAAGGCGAGGATGGCGTTGACCGCGCTGTTGCGCGTCCACCCGCACCCTTTGTCGGCCAAGGCACTGTTCCTCCTTATCAACTGTCTGGGAATGGCTGACAACGTTTATCCAAGCGCGCGCAGATGGCTAGAATTCAACATGGCATTGATGCAGGCTGCCTCATTCGACGCCTATCCTGTGACACCTTCCCTAAGCGTTGCCTTCGCTTAGTTGAAATTAATGCGCCTATGGTTGCGGGTTGGCAGGTGTTTCATGCGTTTTGTAAGAACTAAGTGAATGCCGTGACACGCGAATGGCCGCTTGACGGTAGTGCAGTTGTTGGCCTAGACACATGCTAACATGATGTATAAATTATAATGACGAGCAAGCACGAAGAAGGCGACGAGTACCAAGAGTCCAGCGAGCCCGACGACGACGAACTAGCGGAATTAGCTGGCCTAGTACAGGAATCGGGCAGTGATGAGCCCAAAGGCGAGTAGATCGCATACTTGTCCCTTGAACGCGCAAAACTCCGCCGAACGGTTGGCATCATCACTTCCCGCAGAGACTGGAGACTTGGAGGCAGTCGCCCAGGCACTTCAAGATGCGCTTACGGTGGTCAGAGCCACGCTGGCCGCGCAAGCAGAGGGCCGACAGGTGAACGCGGAGGATGCGTTGAAGCCTACAGCAACGGCCTTCAAAATCCTCAGAGCAGCTACCCGGCCCAGGCGCCGGCGGCTCCTGCCCGATGTGGAGCTTAGGCATGATGCCACAGAGGAGGCTGAACCTGGCAGCAGGAAGCGCCCGCGTCCAGTTCCGTCCCTGCCCTCTGGCGCTGGTGGCGCCGGTGACGCCGCTGGCGCCGGTGACGACGACGACGACGACGGTACCCCTGAGCCGAGAAGGCCACGCAAACGCACGAAGCTGCAGCAGGATATGCGCTTTGAAAAGGACCAGAGCGTGATCATTGGGCTGCGGAGTGAGCTGATGATGCAGACCCACGTGGAGGGCGGGCTGGGGCAGCTGGCATACTTCAACGTCTTTGCAGACGCCAAGGGCCGGCCTTTCAAGCCCACGGCCGGGCCGAAAGCGCTGGCTGAGCGTATGCAGACGATGACGGTCGGCCAAATGGCTACAGAACACGGCAGTGACACGCTGGTGGTGGATGCCATCACTGGCGTCATGCAGCTGTCAATTGTCCAGCAGGCCGACACTGTTGCCGCAGTGGATACCGGTGCCCGTACCGAGAGTGAGTAGGTGGTGTTGGAAACGGATAGGGTAGTGTGGGTCCGTGCTGCATGCATATGCGCGAGCAGCCGCGTATATTGACTCAAGTATGCATGCGTGCATGCAGGGTTGAACTGCTGGCTGGACAGTGCCCGCGAGCTGCAGAAGGTTGGTACCAAAAGCGTTCACCACCAGCGCTCCTTGTTCAGCAACATGGTCAGCGCGTTCGAGATCGCAAGGCATTACATGCAGGACACAGCTGCAGCTGGCGGTGGTGGCAGCAGTGGCGGTGGCCACGGCGGCGGTGGCGGTCGCGGTGGCGGCGGCGGTGGTGGTGGCGGCGGCAATGCCGACACTGCTTTGCCAGTAGTGCCTGGCCAGCCCGCCGCACCGCCTTCCACGTCCGGCGGCAACGGCGGCCCACCGGTGAGCGTCCGTCCGCAGCAGGTGTGCCTGCTTGCTCTTGACACTGCGGCCAGGCAGGGCAGCAGGTGCCATGGCTAGGGGCGGGCGGCCTTGCTTCTTTTGCTCTCCTCGTGTCTCCCACATCAGGGCACTTCCCCTTGGAGAGATCACTTGGCAATGCGCTTTTACACTCACATGGAACGCGCGGTTGTGTACGCAGGCCGGGGCGGCGGTGGTAGCGCCGGCGACAGCGGAGGCGGTTGGTGGCGGCGGTGGCGGTCGCGGTGGCGGCGGCGGTGGTGGTGGCGGCGGCAATGCCGACACTGCTTTGCCAGTAGTGCCTGGCCAGCCCGCCGCACCGCCTTCCACGTCCGGCGGCAACGGCGGCCCACCGGTGAGCGTCCGTCCGCAGCAGGTGTGCCTGCTTGCTCTTGACACTGCGGCCAGGCAGGGCAGCAGGTGCCGTGGCTAGGGGCGGGCGGCCTTGCTTCTTTTGCTCTCCTCGTGTCTCCCACATCAGGGCACTTCCCCTTGGAGAGATCACTTGGCAATGCGCTTTTACACTCACATGGAACGCGCGGTTGTGTACGCAGGCCGGGGCGGCGGTGGTAGCGGCGGCGACAGCGGAGGCGGTTGGTGGCGGCGGTGGCGGTCGCGGTGGCGGCGGCGGTGGTGGTGGCGGCAGCAATGCCGACACTGCTTTGCCAGTAGTGCCTGGCCAGCCCGCCGCACCGCCTTCCACGTCCGGCGGCAACGGCGGCCCACCGGTGAGCGTCCGTCCGCAGCAGGTGTGCCTGCTTGCTCTTGACACTGCGGCCAGGCAGGGCAGCAGGTGCCGTGGCTAGGGGCGGGCGGCCTTGCTTCTTTTGCTCTCCTCGTGTCTCCCACATCAGGGCACTTCCCCTTGGAGAGATCACTTGGCAATGCGCTTTTACACTCACATGGAACGCGCGGTTGTGTACGCAGGCCGGGGCGGCGGTGGTAGCGCCGGCGACAGCGGAGGCGGTTGGTGGCGGCGGTGGCGGTCGCGGTGGCGGCGGCGGTGGTGGTGGCGGCAGCAATGCCGACACTGCTTTGCCAGTAGTGCCTGGCCAGCCCGCCGCACCGCCTTCCACGTCCGGCGGCAACGGCGGCCCACCGGTGAGCGTCCGTCCGCAGCAGGTGTGCCTGCTTGCTCTTGACACTGCGGCCAGGCAGGGCAGCAGGTGCCGTGGCTAGGGGCGGGCGGCCTTGCTTCTTTTGCTCTCCTCGTGTCTCCCACATCAGGGCACTTCCCCTTGGAGAGATCACTTGGCAATGCGCTTTTACACTCACATGGAACGCGCGGTTGTGTACGCAGGCCGGGGCGGCGGTGGTAGCGGCGGCGACAGCGGAGGCGGTTGGTGGCGGCGGTGGCGGTCGCGGTGGCGGCGGCGGTGGTGGTGGCGGCAGCAATGCCGACACTGCTTTGCCAGTAGTGCCTGGCCAGCCCGCCGCACCGCCTTCCACGTCCGGCGGCAACGGCGGCCCACCGGTGAGCGTCCGTCCGCAGCAGGTGTGCCTGCTTGCTCTTGACACTGCGGCCAGGCAGGGCAGCAGGTGCCATGGCTAGGGGCGGGCGGCCTTGCTTCTTTTGCTCTCCTCGTGTCTCCCACATCAGGGCACTTCCCCTTGGAGAGATCACTTGGCAATGCGCTTTTACACTCACATGGAACGCGCGGTTGTGTACGCAGGCCGGGGCGGCGGTGGTAGCGGCGGCGACAGCGGAGGCGGTTGGTGGCGGCGGTGGCGGTCGCGGTGGCGGCGGCGGTGGTGGTGGCGGCAGCAATGCCGACACTGCTTTGCCAGTAGTGCCTGGCCAGCCCGCCGCACCGCCTTCCACGTCCGGCGGCAACGGCGGCCCACCGGTGAGCGTCCGTCCGCAGCAGGTGTGCCTGCTTGCTCTTGACACTGCGGCCAGGCAGGGCAGCAGGTGCCGTGGCTAGGGGCGGGCGGCCTTGCTTCTTTTGCTCTCCTCGTGTCTCCCACATCAGGGCACTTCCCCTTGGAGAGATCACTTGGCAATGCGCTTTTACACTCACATGGAACGCGCGGTTGTGTACGCAGGCCGGGGCGGCGGTGGTAGCGCCGGCGACAGCGGAGGCGGTTGGTGGCGGCGGTGGCGGTCGCGGTGGCGGCGGCGGTGGTGGTGGCGGCAGCAATGCCGACACTGCTTTGCCAGTAGTGCCTGGCCAGCCCGCCGCACCGCCTTCCACGTCCGGCGGCAACGGCGGCCCACCGGTGAGCGTCCGTCCGCAGCAGGTGTGCCTGCTTGCTCTTGACACTGCGGCCAGGCAGGGCAGCAGGTGCCGTGGCTAGGGGCGGGCGGCCTTGCTTCTTTTGCTCTCCTCGTGTCTCCCACATCAGGGCACTTCCCCTTGGAGAGATCACTTGGCAATGCGCTTTTACACTCACATGGAACGCGCGGTTGTGTACGCAGGCCGGGGCGGCGGTGGTAGCGGCGGCGACAGCGGAGGCGGTTGGTGGCGGCGGTGGCGGTCGCGGTGGCGGCGGCGGTGGTGGTGGCGGCAGCAATGCCGACACTGCTTTGCCAGTAGTGCCTGGCCAGCCCGCCGCACCGCCTTCCACGTCCGGCGGCAACGGCGGCCCACCGGTGAGCGTCCGTCCGCAGCAGGTGTGCCTGCTTGCTCTTGACACTGCGGCCAGGCAGGGCAGCAGGTGCCGTGGCTAGGGGCGGGCGGCCTTGCTTCTTTTGCTCTCCTCGTGTCTCCCACATCAGGGCACTTCCCCTTGGAGAGATCACTTGGCAATGCGCTTTTACACTCACATGGAACGCGCGGTTGTGTACGCAGGCCGGGGCGGCGGTGGTAGCGCCGGCGACAGCGGAGGCGGTTGGTGGCGGCGGTGGCGGTCGCGGTGGCGGCGGCGGTGGTGGTGGCGGCAGCAATGCCGACACTGCTTTGCCAGTAGTGCCTGGCCAGCCCGCCGCACCGCCTTCCACGTCCGGCGGCAACGGCGGCCCACCGGTGAGCGTCCGTCCGCAGCAGGTGTGCCTGCTTGCTCTTGACACTGCGGCCAGGCAGGGCAGCAGGTGCCGTGGCTAGGGGCGGGCGGCCTTGCTTCTTTTGCTCTCCTCGTGTCTCCCACATCAGGGCACTTCCCCTTGGAGAGATCACTTGGCAATGCGCTTTTACACTCACATGGAACGCGCGGTTGTGTATGCAGGCCGGGGCGGCGGTGGTAGCGCCGGCGACAGCGGAGGCGGTTGGTGGCGGCGGTGGCGGTCGCGGTGGCGGCGGCGGTGGTGGTGGCGGCGGCAATGCCGACACTGCTTTGCCAGTAGTGCCTGGCCAGCCCGCCGCACCGCCTTCCACGTCCGGCGGCAACGGCGGCCCACCGGTGAGCGTCCGTCCGCAGCAGGTGTGCCTGCTTGCTCTTGACACTGCGGCCAGGCAGGGCAGCAGGTGCCATGGCTAGGGGCGGGCGGCCTTGCTTCTTTTGCTCTCCTCGTGTCTCCCACATCAGGGCACTTCCCCTTGGAGAGATCACTTGGCAATGCGCTTTTACACTCACATGGAACGCGCGGTTGTGTACGCAGGCCGGGGCGGCGGTGGTAGCGCCGGCGACAGCGGAGGCGGTTGGTGGCGGCGGTGGCGGTCGCGGTGGCGGCGGCGGTGGTGGTGGCGGCAGCAATGCCGACACTGCTTTGCCAGTAGTGCCTGGCCAGCCCGCCGCACCGCCTTCCACGTCCGGCGGCAACGGCGGCCCACCGGTGAGCGTCCGTCCGCAGCAGGTGTGCCTGCTTGCTCTTGACACTGCGGCCAGGCAGGGCAGCAGGTGCCGTGGCTAGGGGCGGGCGGCCTTGCTTCTTTTGCTCTCCTCGTGTCTCCCACATCAGGGCACTTCCCCTTGGAGAGATCACTTGGCAATGCGCTTTTACACTCACATGGAACGCGCGGTTGTGTATGCAGGCCGGGGCGGCGGTGGTAGCGCCGGCGACAGCGGAGGCGGTTGGTGGCGGCGGTGGCGGTCGCGGTGGCGGCGGCGGTGGTGGTGGCGGCGGCAATGCCGACACTGCTTTGCCAGTAGTGCCTGGCCAGCCCGCCGCACCGCCTTCCACGTCCGGCGGCAACGGCGGCCCACCGGTGAGCGTCCGTCCGCAGCAGGTGTGCCTGCTTGCTCTTGACACTGCGGCCAGGCAGGGCAGCAGGTGCCATGGCTAGGGGCGGGCGGCCTTGCTTCTTTTGCTCTCCTCGTGTCTCCCACATCAGGGCACTTCCCCTTGGAGAGATCACTTGGCAATGCGCTTTTACACTCACATGGAACGCGCGGTTGTGTACGCAGGCCGGGGCGGCGGTGGTAGCGGCGGCGACAGCGGAGGCGGCGGCGGCTAGGTCTAAGTTAGTCGCGCACGGCGTGCAGGGCCTGCAAACGCCGAAAGCAGAAGAGCGCAGGAAGGTACGAGTTGCCAGGCCACTTCTGTGCTAATATGCCGTCGTTCTTACAAGTGTTACCAACTTGCTTGCGATGCAGCTGTACGACTGCCCATTGCTGGCGGCTGTGGCGACTATGTCAGGGAACAAACGAAAAGCAAATGTGATGGCACCGGCCTTCACGCTGCTGGCGGAGGCTATCCGGCGTGACACCTTCATCATGAGGGTCGTATACGACAAGATGCTGCAACTGCTGGACACCAACGGCGAAGGACAAGGCGGCGGGCAACGTGGACCACGCGGACAAGCCGCGCCACAAGTCTGGTTGCGGGACACCGTAGCTTTAAAGGAGATCCGAGAAACCTTCTACGTGCCTGGTCATGTGCCGGGGTCCGCAATGCTGGAGATTCAAGCCGGGAAGGTAGAGATCGAGTGGTGCTCCATATCCGAATCGTGTTCCGTATCTTCTAGTACCGCTGACTATGAAGCATGCGTGCCTGCTGCAGGTCAAGGACGTGGCGTGCAACATGAGGCAGCAAAAGCGGGCCCGTGGTGCTGCCAAGGTACGAACTGCGCACCATCGTGTACATATGTTTGGCACCATCCTTGCCTGTTTTGCAGGCCGCCAACATTGCAGCGGCAGGGCGGCGAACTGGAAGGCGCAGGGCGCAGGTGGACACTGCGGCAGCTGGAGATGACGGTGATGTAAGTTCACGCAATCTATGTCCGTCCCAATCCTCTAAAAGTACTGAACGGGCTGTGCCCGTTGATTGTAGGTGGCGGCGGCAGCTGGAGATGACGGTGATGTAAGTTCACGCAATCTATGTCCGTCCCAATCCTCTAAAAGTACTGAACGGGCTGTGCCTGTTGATTGTAGGTGGCGGCGGCAGCTGGAGATGATGGTGATGTAAGTTCACGCAATCTATGTCCGTCCCAATCCTCTAAAAGTACTGAACGGGCTGTGCCCATTGATTGTAGGTGGCGGCGGCAGCTGGAGATGACGGTGATGTAAGTTCACGCAATCTACGTCCGTCCCAATCCATTGGGAGTAATTGACGGGCTTGCGCCCATTGATTGTAGGCTGTGCCGCCTGCACCCGCCCGCCGACGCTACACCAAGCGGGGTGCTGCAACCGCGGCTGGTGCTGTACCCAAGAGGCCGCGGAGCGAGAAGCCGCACGATTTGGCGGCCGCCGGCACTGGCACCGCCGGCACTGGAGGTGCTGCTGCAGGTGCAACAGCTCGCGGCCAGCAGGTGCGTTGCCGCGCAGCTTGTCTCCCAGGATACGTTGCCGCACATTACGTCAGGTCTTGCACGGCTTCGCTGTTAGCATGTGTCCTGGCCCGTGCTTCCCTTACAACTGCCCTTATGCCTACATTCTCGTGCCTGCCTTCACACTTTTCCACATGACTTCTCTCCTGCCGCTCCTCACGCCCTCACTCCTGCCTCCCCGCCCGCCTTCCACATGCTGCAGGCGGCCGCAGCGGCGCCCTCAGCGTCTGGTGCAGAGCTGTGTGTCGGGGAGCCGCAGCTGCAGCTGCGACGGAGCCTCCGCGACCTGCAAGGCAGCCAGGCGCAGGGGTCACGCAGTGTTGACGACCATTCGGCGAGGGCTGGCGGCGGCGGTGGCGCGGGTGCCGCCGGTACGTCAGCGGCGCGCGGCGGTGCTGCCACAGCCGGCGGCCGCGACGCTGTTCATGTTGAGGGCAGGGCGGAGGACGGCGGTCATAGGGTGGTGGTGAAGGCTGCAGCCAGGCCGCAGCCGCCCACGAAGGGTGGTGGTGAAGGCCGCAGCCGGCAGCAGGTGCGTTGTGGGCGGCTGCTATTAATGGATGCAATTGTCCTTAAGGACGGGCGGGACTCATACAGCGTCAGTTCTTGCACGGCTTCGCTGCTGGCATGTGTCCTGGCCCGTACTTCCCGTTGACCTGCCCTCGCTTATGCCTACCTTCTCGTGCCTGCCTTCACACTTTTCAACATGACTTCTCTCCTGCCGCTCCTCACGCCCTCACTCCCGCCTCCCCGCCCGCCTTCCACACGCTGCAGGCGGCCGCAGCGGCGCCCTCGGTGTCTGGCGGCCCACATGACGGACAGGCGCAGCCCACGACGTCACAAGTGGCGGCATCCCAAGGAACGCGCCTCTCGCAGCGCCTGCGGAATCAGGAGGCCCGCAGGAAGAAAGAAGCCCACCAGCAAGCCGGCTTGCCCGGCATGCCGGAGGCCGAGGAGGACGGACGCGAAGGCGGCGATGACAACCGTGGGCTTGGCGGCGCTGCTACTGCCGCCGCTGGTGGCCCCAACGCCGCGGTGGCTGAGGGCAGGGCGGAGGGTGGCAGCAGTGGTGGCGCAAACGGTAGCGCTGCTCGTCATAGCCTGCAGCAGGTGCGTTGCGGACATATGCGGAAAGGGCGCGTTTCGTCAGCACAGGCCGACTATCTTGTCACGAACGCTGCTACTGTGCTGCCAGTGTCCTGGCGCGTTTTACTTACTGCCCATGCCTGCCCACGCCTTCCTTCCCTGCGCCCGCTCAGTATCACCCACCGCCCTGTATTGGGCAGCACAACAGCCCCCTGGCGGCGCCATCTCGGGTGTGTTTATTGGTTTGATCGCCCAAGCTGCGCGCTTTCTCGCACATTCAGCCTGTCCTCACACAGCCTTCTTTCTCACAATGCGCGAATGTACCATGTTACAGGAGGACTCGTCGCCACCCAGCAACGCAGGCGGCTCTATAGCCAACCGCTGTGGCACCGCCTCAGCGGCGAGTGGTTGCGCTGCCAGCGCACGGGACAGAGGGGAGGCTGCCAGAGGCAGGGTCTCACAGGTACGGTGCCTAAACCACACCATAGTCGGGGCCCAGTTGGGCAGGCCCAAATCTCCTTCCATACTGCGTTGTACGCTTGCTGCAGGAGGCTGCAGCACCCGCGCCCTGCACCGCAGCCCGCCGAGACCACGGCGAGCCAGTCCGCGCAGTCGCAGCCACCAGTGCACGTGTGGCAGCTGCTGCTCACCGACAGGTGTGTCGATGTGAAGGGGTGCTAGCACATGCCTTTGTTTGCTAGACCAGCACAATACATATATATCGTGTTCGTGTTATGAATCCTATGTGTTTGCAGGCGACCGCGGGGGCCACGACCACGCAGAGCCGCGGTACCGCGCCAGCCCTCCAGGCGGATTTACAGGAGGCATGGGTGCCGGCGGCTGGCATGAAGTTCGTGTATGTCGCTGAGGCTGCTAAACCCGATGACACGCTTGTCGTACGTGTGGCCCGCGGCCCGCGCAAGGCGCAGCCCACGACGTCGCAAGTGACGGCATCCCAAGGAACGCGCCTCTCGGAGCGCCTGCGGAATCAGGAGGCCCGCAGGAAGAAAGAAGCCCGCCAGCAAGCCGGCTTGCCCGACGTGCCGGAGGCCGAGGAGGACGGAGAAGTCCGGCAGTCGCCCAAACGTCAGCGCGGACCGGCAGGCTGGCTGCATCCCCGTGGCCCTGCCGAAGGCGACGATGACGACCGTTGGGCGGGGGCTGGCGGCGGCGGTGACGCGGGTGCCGCCGGTACGTCAGCGGCGCGCGGCGGTGCTGCCACAGCCGGCGGCCGCGACGCTGTTCATGTTGAGGGCAGGGCGGAGGACGGCGGTGATGATGTTGGCGGCAAGAAGGGTGGTGGTGAAGGCCGCAGCCGGCAGCAGGTGCGTTGTGGGCGGCTGCTACTAATGGATGCAATTGTCCTTAGGGCGGGCGGGACTCATACAGCATCAGGTCTTGCACGGCTTCGCTGCTGGCATGTGTCCTGTCCCGTGCTTCCCTTCGACTTGCCCTCGCTTATGCCTACCTTCTCGTGCCTGCCTTCGTGCATTTCCTCACGGCTTCTCTCCTGCCGCTCCTCACGCCCTCACTCCTGCCTCCCCGCCCGCCTTCCACACGCTGCAGGCGGCCGCAGCGGCGCCCTCAGCGTCTGGTGCAGAGCTGTGTGTCGGGGAGCCGCAGCTGCAGCTGCGACGGAGCCTCGGCGACCTGCAAGGCAGCCAGGCGCAGGGGTCACGCAGTGTTTACGACCATTCGGCGAGGGCTGGCGGCGGCGGTGGCGCGGGTGCCGCCGGTACGTCAGCGGCGCGCGGCGGTGCTGCCACAGCCGGCGGCCGCGACGCTGTTCATGTTGAGGGCAGGGCGGAGGACGGCGGTGATGATGTTGGCGGCAAGAAGGGTGGTGGTGAAGGCCGCAGCCGGCAGCAGGTGCGTTGTGGGCGGCTGCTACTAATGGATGCAATTGTCCTTAGGGCGGGCGGGACTCATACAGCGTCAGGTCTTGCACGGCTTCGCTGCTGGCATGTGTCTTGGCCCGTGCTTCCCTTCGACCTGCCCTCGCTTATGCCTACCTTTTCGTGCCTGCCTCGTGCATTTCCTCACGACTTCTCTCCTGCCGCTCCTCACGCCCTCACTCCCGCCTCCCCGCCCGCCTTCCACACGCTGCAGGCGGCCGCAGCGGCGCCCTCGGTGTCTGGGGCTTGCGGCGGCCCACATGACGGACAGGCGCAGCCCACGACGTCGCAAGTGGCGGCATCCCAAGGAACGCGCCTCTCGGAGCGCCTGCGGAATCAGGAGGCCCGCAGGAAGAAAGAAGCCCGCCAGCAAGCCGGCTTGCCTGACGTGCCGGAGGCCGAGGAGGACGGAGAAATCGGGCAGTCGCCCAAACGTCAGGGCGGACCGGCAGGCTGGCTGCATCCCCGTGGGCGTGGCCCTGCCGAAGGCGACGATGACGACCATTCCGCGAGGGCTGGCGGCGGCGGTGGCGCGGGTGCCGCCGGTACGTCAGCGGCGCGCGGCGGTGCTGCCACAGCCGGCGGCCGCGACGCTGTTCATGTTGAGGGCAGGGGGGAGGACGGCGGTGATGATGTTGGCGGCAAGAAGGGTGGTGGTGAAGGCCGCAGCCGGCAGCAGGTGCGTTGTGGGCGGCTGCTACTAATGGATGCAATTGTCCTTAGGGCGGGCGGGACTCGTACAGCGTCAGGTCTTGCACGGCTTCGCTGCTGGCATGTGTCTTGGCCCGTGCTTCCCTTCGACCTGCCCTCGCTTATGCCTACCTTCTCGTGCCTGCCTTCACACTTTTCAACATGACTTCTCTCCTGCCGCTCCTCACGCTCTCACTCCTGCCTCCCCGCCCGCCTTCCACACGCTGCAGGCGGCCGCAGCGCGCGCTGCCACAGCCGGCGGCCGCGACGCTCCTCGTGTTGAGGGCAGGGCGGCGGACGGCGGTCATAGGGCGGTGGTGAAGGCTGCAGCCAGGCCGCAGCCGCCCACGAAGGGTGGTGGTGAAGGCCGCAGCCGGCAGCAGGTGCGTTGTGGGCGGCTGCTACTGATGGATGCAATTGTCCTTAGGACGGGCGGGACTCATACAGCGTCAGGCCTTGCACGGCTCCGCTGCTGGCATGTGTCCTGGCCCGTGCTTCCCTTCGACCTGCCCTCGCTCGTGCCTACCTTTTCGTGCCTGCCTTCGTGCATTTCCTCACGACTTCTCTCCTGCCGCTCCTCACGCCCTCACTCCCGCCTCCCCGCCCGCCTTCCACACGCTGCAGGCGGCCGCAGCGGCGCCCTCGGTGTCTGGGGCTTGCGGCGGCCCACATGACGGACAGGCGCAGCCCACGACGTCGCAAGTGGCGGCATCCCAAGGAACGCGCCTCTCGGAGCGCCTGCGGAATCAGGAGGCCCGCAGGAAGAAAGAAGCCCGCCAGCAAGCCGGCTTGCCTGACGTGCCGGAGGCCGAGGAGGACGGAGAAGTCCGGCAGCCGCCCAAACGTCAGGGCGGACCGGCAGGCTGGCTGCATCCCCGTGGGCGTGGCCCTGCCGAAGGCGACGATGACGACCGTTGGGCGGGGGCTGGCGGCGGCGGTGGCGCGGGTGCCGCCGGTACGTCAGCGGCGCGCGGCGGTGCTGCCACAGCCGGCGGCCGCGACGCTGCTCGTGTTGAGGGCAGGGCGGAGGACGGCGGTGATGATGTTGGCGGCAAGAAGGGTGGTGGTGAAGGCCGCAGCCGGCAGCAGGTGCGTTGTGGGCGGCTGCTACTAATGGATGCAATTGTCCTTAGGGCGGGCGGGACTCATACAGCGTCAGGTCTTGCACGGCTTCGCTGCTGGCATGTGTCCTGGCCCGTGCTTCCCTTCGACCTGCCCTCGCTTATGCCTACCTTCTCGTGCCTGCCTTCGTGCATTTCCTCACGGCTTCTCTCCTGCCGCTCCTCACGCCCTCACTCCCACCTCCCCGCCGCCTTCCACACGCTGCAGGAGGCCGCAGCGGTGCCCTCAGCGTCTGGTGCAGAGCTGTGTGTCGGGGAGCCGCAGCTGCAGCTGCGACGGAGCCTCGGCGACCTGCAAGGCAGCCAGGTGCAGGGCTCACGCAGTGTTGACGACCATTCGGCGAGGGCTGGCGGCGGCGGTGACGCGGGTGCCGCCGGTACGTCAGCGGCGCGCGGCGGTGCTGCTACAGCCGGCGGCAGCGCCGCTGCTCGTGTTGAGGGCAGGGCGGTGGACGGCGGTGATGATGTTGGCGGCAAGAAGGACGAAGTGGACCTGATGGACTCGGATGACAGCATCACTAGGCCGCCCCCCCTGCCGGTGTACCGCGCTCCGTACGTGGACTTGACCGTGTACAGCCCCGAGAAGAAGGCAAGCCAGACGGTTCAGTCCAACATCGAGATGGCCAAGGAGTTCATCACCCAGCAACCCCCAACATCTCGCGGGTACAGCCGCCGCATCAGTACCCTCTTCAACACCATCAACAACTTCACGACCCACAAAGAGCTCGACGAGCCCTGCAACGCCATCAACAAGCTGTCGCACGGCGAGGCACTATCACTACTGCACCCGAGCATGATGACGTCATCGTCCATGCTGGCCGTCTGTCGCACATTCCGCATCAAGTACAAGAACACGCTCTTCATCCACCCAGAATGCTGGAACTACATCGCGCCGACTCAGACTGGGTTTGACCCGGTGACCAAGGACGGCGGGTCCAAGCTGTACAATGTCCTGGGCATAGAATCGCTCAGGAGCTTTGACAGCATCGAGGTGGTCGTCGGCATGCCTCTGCACTGGGTCGTGGTGTCCATCCAGGTCGCTTCGGGCACCATCGCGCTGTACGACTCCAACCTGTCGCCACTAGGGGAGGATGACGAGGTGGATGTGGCGGAGGCTGGGCTCACATGGCCTGACGAGGATGCGCCGTGCACGCAGCCGGACGTGCTTGTGCACCGGTGGCTGCAGACGGACGGCAGCTTCCCCGGCAAAGAGTGGCACCGGCGCAGCTTCCCGTTTCCGCAGCAGCCCGATGGGATAAGCTGCGGCCTCTACGCTGTAGAGGGCATGCGCGCCCGTGCTCTGGCCGGCGGCGGCGACCCAGACTACAGTGCAATCAAGCGACCGCCACGAGTGGGCGCAGACGGCAAACGCCGACTGCAGCATGTGTTGGATATGGAGTACAAGAGCAAGTTGCACACGCAACGGCGCGCCCTGCTGGATGAGTTGGTGCGCTTCAAGGGTGACATCCCATTTTAGAGGACGAGAGGTTGAGGGGAGGTGACATCTGGTCGGCGCGGTATCCCATCCCACGTGGCCTGTTGTGGTAAAGACGTAGTGGGCCTGTTGTGGTCAGGACGGCTGGATTCCACGCGCTTTACATTGTCCATGAACATGTGTGGGCCAGGTGATGGAAAGCCGCAAGACTGAATGCGTATGTTTGTTAGAAAAACAAATGGAAGGAAGCCCGGTGAGCGCGGGGTGTAGGCGACTAAGGCGTGCAGGCGCGCCGCAACCTCAAACTCGTGTGCGGTCTAGAGTGGCGCAGTCACAGCGGTGTGTGTGTGTGTGTGTGTGTGTGTGTGTGTGTGTGCGTGTGCGTGTGTGTGTGTGTGTGTGTCTGTGTGTGTGTGTGTGTGTGTGTGTGTGTGTGTGTGTGTGTGTGTGTGTGTGTGTGTGTGTGTGTGTGTGTGTGTGTGTGTGTGTGTGTGTGTGTGTGTGTGTGTGTGTGTGACGCCAGCATATGGCAAACAATTTGCAACGGCAGTGCATGAGCGCGCGGCTGGTCGAACTAACTGTACCGAAAAGTTGCTGGCTGGCTGGCTGGACGTGTCAAGCCCATCTGCCGGCAGTGCATATCGCCGTCACAGGGCGTACGGGTCAGTGCAGGTCAAGGGTTGACGTGTGTGTAGGCTAGGGTTGGTGTGCGTGTGCGTGACTTGGCGAGCATGAGACTGGCCGTACGGTTGTTGGGGCGCACTTAGCTGACGGTGACGCCTAGTATCAGCGCTGTCCGCTGATACTCCAGATTGGCACTACAGTAGATTGCTTATGTAACTGTGACCTCGATCCCCGGTAGCTCAATTGGTAGAGCATGCCGCTGTCACATGGCAGACCCAGGTTCGAATCTCCGATTCGGCCAGGTTGAGGCTGACAAGTATAGATGCAGGTTCGGATCCTGCCCGGGGAACCGAGTCAGTATTCCGGTATGGAGTCCGCGGTACTGACAGAAGCGTTGTAGCGACTCTCTGGGTTCGGATCCCATTGTTGCAACGTGGAAACTTCACGATGGCCGAATTCGGAGAGTTGGTAGGCTGATAGGTCCAGAACTTCGGTTCCTATGGACTGAGTGAAGGTGGATGCGTGGGGTGCCTCTTGCCAAGGTCCCACAGAGATACGGTAGGGTTAGCCTCGATGGGACTCTTCCTTAAGGCACGCGGGACCTTGGTCCGTGCGTAGGTATTATTATTAACTGTGACCTCGAACGAGCAGACTGATCACCTGTGAGCGCGAGGAGGCCGGGCGTGTTCAGCGGCAGTCAAGTCTAGCACATTTGGCCAGCTAGCGAACGCGACGTCGAGTAGCGGGTGAAACATAACCCCTACAGCGAAGGACTGCGACGGCAGTCCACTCGGTCCAATGCGATGCCCTCTCCACACTTTGCTGTGTATCAGGGGCCTCTCAGCTCAGCTAGTTGCACGGCGCCAGCAACAGCATTCATGCGGGAGCGCCTCGTGTTACGCGACGTAGTGAAGGGACAGGTGACGAGCTGGGCACAAACCGGCAGATGGTCGTGACAGACGTTTGGTGACGAGTGTTCCTCACGCTCGGGGCGCCTGGCCAGGCGCCAGCATCAGACATACACACATAGCACCACACAGACACCCCGCAACGCCACACTCGCGACGCAGAGTCGCAGCGCACCAGCAGGAAGGTGACCAGCGTGGTGTCGGCGCATGTCCGCAGTTGTCACGCCCATCTGCCGGCTTGGGCCTAGCTCGTCCGCTGATACCAGCTCGCGGGCTGCTGCTAGGCTGATGATTTACTAAGAAGACAGGACGAGGCTTACCCGCTATCCTAGCACAGAGCTCGGGCCTCAAGGGGACTACATGGCTGCTGTCGCAACTGAACTACTAAGCCTACCAAGCGCGCCCGCCGTATTCCTAGCTGGCCAACGCTAGCCTTGCCTGCCGCTTAACACGACTGGCAAAAGGCAGATACCGCAAGGATGTGTACTACTCCTACTCAGCAATACGTGCAGCCTTAGCTGCTGGCGTCAAGGCCACACACACATACACACACGGACACACCAAAAACGCAAAGTCAAGACATGTGCCCAGAGAATGCAGGAGGTGAGGGTAGATCAGTGCTATGCACGGTTTGCCGCAAAACCTGCAAGCACAATTTCTTGGCGCCGGGCGCCCCATCCGTTACACAGGAATGCGGGATGGAGCTGGTAGGGTCAGGCCGACTCGTGATGCCTCCCAGCTCGTTGTGCCCCCCCAGCCCGCTTTCCCAGCCCGCTTTCCCATGTGCAGGGGCTGGATTACCGGTACTCCGGGGCTGGCAGTCCAATTCATCGGCAGTCCATGCCCCACTGGCGCCGAGCTCGCTATGACACCCTTAGGTCTCCCCTTGTGGAGGGCGGCATGGCAAGGCCGCAAGGGGCAGGTTGGCATACCTCCGTAGCGTGCAGCGTACTCCCAGACCTCGGCATTCAACAATCAAGTTGCAGCCGGTACTGCCATGTACTGTACGGTAGTTACCGGGCATACTACCAATTCCATGTCGCGACTGAGCATGTAATTTGCAGCCCGTCAGCTATACCGTATACACCTTCACTGGAATTATTTTGTCCGTTGAAGGGGGTATTATATATATACCGCGCCTCCTTCCCACACTCTCCAACCTCTTAGCGTGATGACAGCTGCGCTCTCGTTGTCCAAAGCGGCCTCACAACACCACGGCCCACAATACACCGGGCCACACAGCTACGGCCTGCCAGCTACGGCGTGACTGCTATCGGCAACCCTTCCACACAGGTCAAATACGCACAACCGCACCCATTGTGCATACCGGCCTCAAAACTAGCGTGCATTCTCAGCGCGCTTGCTCAGCTTGTCGGTCATGTACAGAAAGTGCCGCACATACACGAGGAATAGCGGCTGCGACATGTAGGCGCAGTGAGACTTGAGCATTGCCAGCTTGGCGTTGCGCTGCTCAGCTAACTGGGAGTTGAGGCTCACCAGCGAGCTGTAGCGCGCGATGTCATATGCTTTGCAGCATCCCGTATGACCCCGGAAATGTGTTTTGTCGATCACAAACAATGTGTTTGTGACCCACTCCGGCTCCCGGTTCAGGAAGTACGCATGCGCGTGGCAGTTGTTGTCGTACACCACCACCTTGGGTGGCTGTGGCCACCGGGTGTACAGGACCTCAAACAGGGCCTGGGGGGACTCCGCATTCTCCAACATGTGAAAGCCCAGGCACACACCGCAGTTGAGGCAGTGCATCACAAAGAGCCCAGGCGACAGGTTCTTTGAGTCGTACTTGTACTTGGTGCAACGCTGCTTGCCAGTTATCTGCGTGCGGCGATCCGAGAAGTAGTGCCCCAGGTGCTTCAACCAAGGCCTGCTAGGGTAGTAAAACCCAGAAGTCATGAATTCCTGTTCGGGAGAGCCTGTATTGCTTCCGCCAGCCGCCCCAGGCCCTCGTGGTGGCGCGCCTGCTGCGCCTGTGCATGGCGAGGGAAGCAGGCCGTGTGGAGTTGGTGTACTGTGTTACAGGATGGAAGGTACGAAAGTACGCACGCGCGCAAGCACAGGCCTGTCGTCCTGCCCCACTACCACAACCCCCCCAACCGCCGGGCCCCTCACCTGCCGGCGCCGCTGTCCCCGCCAAGCCAGCCGCTCCAGGCCCTTGTGGTGGCGCCCCTGCTGCGCCTGTGCATGGCGAGGGAAGCCGGCCGTGTGGAGTTGGAGTACTGTGTTACAGGATGGAAGGTACGAAAGTACGCACGCGCGCAAGCACAGGCCTGTCGTCCTGCCCCACTATCACAACCCCCACAACCGCCGGGCCCCTCACCTGCCGGCGCCGCTGTCCCCGCCAAGCCAGCCGCTCCAGGCCCTTGTGTTGGCGCCCCTGCTGCGCCTGTGCATGGCGAGGGAAGCCGGCCGTGTGGAGTTGGTGTACTGTGTTACAGGATGGAAGGTACGAAAGTACGCACGCGCGCAAGCACAGGCCTGTCGTCCTGCCCCACTATCACAACCCCCACAACCGCCGGGCCCCTCACCTGCCGGCGCCGCTGTCCCCGCCAAGCCAGCCGCTCCAGGCGCTCGTGGTGGCGCCCCTGCTGCGCCTGTGCATGGCGAGGGAAGCCGGCCGTGTGGAGTTGGTGTACTGTGTTACAGGATGGAAGGTACGAAAGTACGCACGCGCGCAAGCACAGGCCTGTCGTCCTGCCCCACTATCACAACCCCCACAACCGCCGGGCCCCTCACCTGCCGGCGCCGCTGTCCCCGCCAAGCCAGCCGCTCCAGGCCCTTGTGGTGGCGCGCCTGCTGCGCCTGTGCATGGCGAGGGAAGCAGGCCATGTGGAGTTGGTGTACTGTGTTACAGGATGGAAGGTACGAAAGTACGCACGCGCGCAAGCACAGGCCTGTCGTCCTGCCCCACTACCACAACCCCCACAACCGCCGGGCCCCTCACCTGCCGGCGCCTCTGTCCCCGCCAAGCCAGCCGCTCCAGGCGCTCGTGGTGGCGCCCCTGCTGCGCCTGTGCATGGCGAGGGAAGCCGGCCGTGTGGAGTTGGTGTACTGTGTTACAGGATGGAAGGTACGAAAGTACGCACGCGCGCAAGCACAGGCCTGTCGTCCTGCCCCACTATCACAACCCCCACAACCGCCGGGCCCCTCACCTGCCGGCGCCGCTGTCCCCGCCAAGCCAGCCGCTCCAGGCGCTCGTGGTGGCGCCCCTGCTGCGCCTGTGCATGGCGAGGGAAGCCGGCCGTGTGGAGTTGGTGTACTGTGTTACAGGATGGAAGGTACGAAAGTACGCACGCGCGCAAGCACAGGCCTGTCGTCCTGCCCCACTATCACAACCCCCACAACCGCCGGGCCCCTCACCTGCCGGCGCCTCTGTCCCCGCCAAGCCAGCCGCTCCAGGCCCTCGTGGTGGCGCCCCTGCTGCGCCTGTGCATGGCGAGGGAAGCCGGCCGTGTGGAGTTGGTGTACTGTGTTACAGGATGGAAGGTACGAAAGTACGCACGCGCGCAAGCACAGGCCTGTCGTCCTGCCCCACTATCACAACCCCCACAACCGCCGGGCCCCTCACCTGCCGGCGCCGCTGTCCCCGCCAAGCCAGCCGCTCCAGGCGCTCGTGGTGGCGCCCCTGCTGCGCCTGTGCATGGCGAGGGAAGCCGGCCGTGTGGAGTTGGTGTACTGTGTTACAGGATGGAAGGTACGAAAGTACGCACGCGCGCAAGCACAGGCCTGTCGTCCTGCCCCACTACCACAACCCCCCCAACCGCCGGGCCCCTCACCTGCCGGCGCCGCTGTCCCCGCCAAGCCAGCCGCTCCAGGCCCTTGTGGTGGCGCCCCTGCTGCGCCTGTGCATGGCGAGGGAAGCCGGCCGTGTGGAGTTGGTGTACTGTGTTACAGGATGGAAGGTACGAAAGTACGCACGCGCGCAAGCACAGGCCTGTCGTCCTGCCCCACTACCACAACCCCCCCCAACCGCCGGGCCCCTCACCTGCCGGCGCCGCTGTCCCCGCCAAGCCAGCCGCTCCAGGCCCTTGTGGTGGCGCGCCTGCTGCGCCTGTGCATGGCGAGGGAAGCAGGCCATGTGGAGTTGGTGTACTGTGTTACAGGATGGAAGGTACGAAAGTACGCACGCGCGCAAGCACAGGCCTGTCGTCCTGCCCCACTATCACAACCCCCACAACCGCCGGGCCCCTCACCTGCCGGCGCCGCTGTCCCCGCCAAGCCAGCCGCTCCAGGCCCTTGTGGTGGCGCCCCTGCTGCGCCTGTGCATGGCGAGGGAAGCAGGCCGTGTGGAGTTGGTGTACTGTGTTACAGGATGGAAGGTACGAGAGTCTGATCGCCCCACGCACGCGTCGCGGACCACATGCCGTGCACCTGCAGGGGCTGCCTTGCGTTTTGTGCCTGCCGCCCCAGGCGCTCGTGGTGGCGCCCCTGCTGCGCCTGTGCATGGCGAGGGAAGCCGGCCATGTGGAGTTGGTGTACTGTGTTACAGGATGGAAGGTACGAAAGTACGCACGCGCGCAAGCACAGGCCTGTCGTCCTGCCCCACTATCACAACCCCCACAACCGCCGGGCCCCTCACCTGCCGGTGCCGCTGTCCCCGCCAAGCCAGCCGCCCCGGGCCCTTGTGGTGGTGCCCCTGCTGGGCCTGTGCATGGCGAGGGAAGCAGGCCGTGTGGAGTTGGCTGTTGTGTAGGCAAGCGTAAGCATGGACTGCGTTACCTTCAAGAGCCGAATCCACATTTGAGAACACATCTTTGGGGGATCTGGGAGTCGTGCCTGCCACATACACCTGATCATCTGATCGCTGATAAGCTTTCCGGGCAACAGATAAGAGGAGGCGCAAAAGCTTTTGTGCACGCAACGGCAGCGCCCCCCCATTCCTGTTGCATTCTCGTGAAACAAATGGCCCCAGCAGGGGAGCTGAAGCCTGCATGTGTGCGATGTTCGAAGAAATGTCAAGATGAAAAAAAGCAAGGAACTTACAGTCAGCTGTATTAATGACTGGGGCGTTGGGACGGAAACCTCCAGGATGGCATCAATCAGGGAATGGACAATACCAGGCACGTAGGCACACACAGGGCTCTCTGACGCAGCTGCCAGTAGAAGTGACTGCAGTTGCGGTGAAGCCTCCGACACGTCTGTGCCTCCGGCATCCCCTGCCGGAGCATAGCATGCCTGCAGACACGAGCAAAGTCAGCAATTGCAGATATCACATGCCACAACTATGCCACCTACTATGTATGGCTTCAAATCCATGCACTTCTTGTCTACCTCCGTCAGCAGGGACTTGTATTCAGCTGACGTCACTGTAGGCTGATCTCCAGTACACATGCGCTGCAGGATCTTTGCGGCATGTCGCGGCAACAGAGATCGCTGCCGATGTAGTGATCCAGGCCGCCACGGTTCGCTCACCGGTGGCCCCCACGGCTTGCGAAGATGGCTCTACAATGGAAATGCTCAGTTGTACATGTCACTGAGGAGACGTGCAATACGTACCTTCTCCTTGCGCACGCCCAGTAGGATTCCATCAGCAATCACGAACATGCACTGGTCACTTGGACACCGACACCTAAAAGCTGCGTCATAGTTGGGTTCTTGTAGCGCCACAAAATTTAGCCATGCTTCCTGAAACCTGCGCAGATGAAACCTTCTCAGCCTATGTTGGTGTTCTCCGCGCCACTACGCACTTACACTGCGCGCTTGTTGATAAAGAAGCCGTACCCTCTTGCCGCAGCGGACGCTTTCACTGCACCACGCGCCTGCAATTTGATGATCAATAACATGATGATCGGACATCACTGACTGACTTGCCACGATGCCAACTCAACGGCGAACTCACACCACCGGCCAGCTCACCGGCAACTTGTCCTGCGACGCGCCCATGAGACGGCGCATTACTTTGCAAAACACCGTGATCATCATTGACAGCAGGCCAATGACGACAATGACGGTAGCCTGCAGTCAAGATACGGTCGAAGCGAGATACGGTTGAAGCAAGATACGGTCGAAGCGAGATACGGTCGAAGCGAGCTTGATAGCTGTGCGGCGTGAGCCGTGAGCGGTAGGGGCACGGCATGCACCGGCGCGGGTGAGCGCGGGGTGTAGGCGACTAAGGCGTGCAGGCACGCGGCAACCACAAGCGCGTGTGCGGTCTGGAATGGCGCGGGTACCGCGGTGCGTGTGGCGCTGGTCCCAAACTAGCATAGCCATCCCACAAACAAAGTCCGCGCTGCGCGCAAGCACGCGACATACCTGCTGCGGCCAAGAGCCGCCAGCCCCGGCCCCTCCACCGCCAGGTGGGCTGCTGCCGCTGGCATTGGCGCCTCCGCCACCGCCACCTGGGCCTAGGCGGCCAAGGCCCGGCTGCGCAGCGCCGCCGCGCTCACTGCGCACGCTGCCTCCGCCTCCTCCTCCGCCGCCGCCGGCAGCAGCAGCCATGCTGGCGTGGTCATGCCCCGTGGCGGTGCTTGCGCGGGCGTGCTGCAGCACACAAAGGAGCAGCGGGATAGAGCGAAGGCCAGCTTGAGAAAGGAGTGGGGCTGTGCGGCGTGAGCCTTGAGCGGTAAGGGCACGGCATGCACCAGCGCGGGAGAGCGCGGGGTGTAGGCGACTAAGGCGTGCAGGCACGCGGCAACCACAAGCGCGTGTGCGGTCTGGAGTGGCGCGGGTACCGCGGTGCGTGTGTGTATGTGTGCCGGCGTGACAGTGGCGCTGGTCCCAAACTAGCATAGCCATCCCACAAACGAAGTCCGCGCTGCGCGCAAGCACGCGACATACCTGCTGCGGCCAAGAGCCGCCAGCCCCGGCCCCTCCGTCGCCAGGTGGGCTGCTGCCGCTGGCATTGGCGCCTCCGCCACCGCCACCTGGGCCTAGGCGGCCAAGGCCCGGCTGCGCAGCGCCGCCGCGCTCACTGCGCACGTTGCCTCCGCCTCCTCCTCCGCCGCCGCCGGCAGCAGCAGCCATGCTGGCGTGGTCATGCCCCGTGGCGGTGCTTGCGCGGGCGTGCTGCAGCACACAAAGGAGCAGCGGGATAGAGCGGAGGCCAGCTTGAGAAAGCAGTGGGGCTGTGCGGCGTGAGCCTTGAGCGGTAAGGGCACGGCATGCACCGGCGCAGGTGAGCGCGGGGTGTAGGCGACTAGGGCGTGCAGGCACGCGGCAACCACAAGCGCGTGTGCGGTCTGGAGCGGCGTGGGCCACAGCGGTGTCTGCGTACGTGCGTATGTGTGTGTGTTTGTGTGTGTCAAACACAAAACAACGGAACAAAGCCGCCAAACACACGTGTGTGTGTGTGTGTGTGTGTGTGTGTGTGTGTGTGTGTGTGTGTGTGTGTGTGTGTGTGTGTGTGTGTGTGTGTGTGTGTGTGTGTGTGTGTGTGTGTGTGTGTGTGTGTGTGTGTGTGTGTGTGTATATGTGTGTGTATGTGTGTCGGCGTGACAGTGGCGCTGGTCCCAAACTAGCATAGCCGTCCCACAAACGAAGTCCGCGCTGCGCGCAAGCACGCGACATACCTGCTGCGGCCAAGAGCCGCCAGCCCCGGGCCCTCCGTCGCCAGGTGGGCTGCTGCCGCTGGCATCAGCGCCTCCGCCACCGCCACCTGGGCCTAGGCGGCTAAGGCCCGGCTGCGTAGCGCCGCCGCGCTCACTGCGCACGTTGCCTCCGCCTCCTCCTCCGCCGCCGCCGGCAGCAGCAGCCATGCTGGCGTGGTCATCATCCCGCCCGCTGGTCGTAGTCGAGCTCACCTAAAAGGCAAAAGCGGAAGCATGGGCATAGGGCGGCAGCGAGGAAGTGTCACGGGCAGGCGAATGGCAAAGGCGACAAGAGAGGCAGCGTGCAGCAGACAAGCTAGGTACGGGGTCATGGCTGCATGGGGGGCGTGGCGGGCGGCGGTTGCAGCGTTTCCAGGCGTGTCAGACACAGGCTGGTGTGTGTGTGACGCCATGGGCTGGCGGGAGCTGGCCTCCTGCTCCCCACTCCATGGCGGCACCGAGGCTAGGCATGCTCGCGGCCGCAGTGGCTGCGTCGGTGGTGGGGGCAGGCTTGGGGTGCGGGGTAGGCAGGGTGGCAGACCGCGGCGTTACAGCGGTGCGCGCGACGGCGGCCCAACGAGACCCCGGCCCAGGGCGCAACGACAAGGCCCACGCGCCCGGAAAAAAGCCCACCAGAGAGCACACCCTCACAAACCGCGGACTCCCCCCCCCAGACCACAGGAGACCCCACAGACCAGCGGGAGCCCTAAACGAAGCCACCCACGGCACCGGGACCGGCCACGTGCCCCGCCCAACAGCCAGGGCCGCACACCCACACCCACCACCAGCCCGGGCCGCACAAAGGCTCACACCAACAGAACCACAAGCATATACGACAAATCCCTGTGTGTGTGTGTGTGTGTGTGTGTGTGTGTGTGTGTGTGTGTGTGTGTGTGTGTGTTAATAAACGAAACGAAAGCCCGCCCAGACGACGCCGGAGTTACTTACCGATACCTACCAATTTACCGAGCGTCGCGTGGTTGCCGTCACCCAGGTAGTCATACTTACCCGCAATAAGCCTGTAACCCCACGGGCGACCATTCGGCCTGACCCCGCGATGCACCTGTATGCGTCCATGCTCCGCACCCTGGGCGCGCTAAACAACGTTTACCCAGCACGCCTAATTCCCAGATTCCCGCCCGCTGGTCGTAGTCCAGCTCACCTATAAGCATGGGAATGGAAAGGCATTGGGCGGCAGCACAGAAGTGTCACGGGCATGTGAAATGGCAGCGGTGGAAGAGGGCGGCGTGCAGCAAGCAAGGTATCTAATGTCCTAACACGCATCCCAAAGCCCGCCCACTAACTATGCCCGTGAAAGGGAACGAGTCGGGGGCCGCGCGGCTGCAAATAGCGCCCGGCTGCATGGGGCGTATGTGTGTGTGTGTGTGTGTGTGTGTGTGTGTGTGTGTGTGTGTGTGTGTGTGTGTGTGTGTGTGTGTGTGTGAGTGTGTGTGTGTGTGTGTGTGTGTGTGTATGACAAAGTCAGCGCTGCGCGCAAGCACGCGACATACCTGCTGCGGCCAAGAGCCGCCAGCCCCGGGCCCTCCGTCGCCAGGTGGGCTGCTGCCGCTGGCATTGGCGCCTCCGCCACCGCCACCTGGGCCTAGGCGGCTAAGGCCCGGCTGCGTAGCGCCGCCG